>NC_048278.1:37520222-37697735 GCF_009762535.1 Notolabrus celidotus
GTTGTTTGTTTGTGCTCAGAGATTTTGTAAGGATTGAACTTCTGGTGTGTGTTTGAGTTTCAAACAGCACAGTCTTTGAATACAACCAAGAAATGTATGTCAAGCTGGTCTCAGTGACTAGAATATGGGAGTTGCTTGTCTTCTGCTGCCTGAGTTATTGTTCGTGTCGTTGTTTGTTTTTAAAATGGTAAGTTCAGATCCAACATAATGTTTTATGTAACGGACCACAGACACACAGAAACTTAGTGATTTAGTCGGTTTGTGTAAGACCAAGAACTCCCACAATCAGCTGGGTGACACCACTGATCACAGCGAGGGTGTCTGCCTTCACTTAAGTGTCTTATGATTGTATGCTACTCACACAAGTTGATCCTTGCATGGATCTTTCGTGACGTTTTTGACACTTAAAAAAACCAAACAATCAAAGTCTGTCAGCGGCAACAACAAGCAATACTCACTGGATGTAACTTAATCTGGACTATGAGCTCCAAAAGTTTACATAACAGCCTGATTTTATGGCTTCTTCATGGATTAACTCTGACATCATCCCTCTCTTAAATGTCTCTACCAGCTGTAAATACAGAGAAACCTGCAGAGTTTAGACCTCCTCAGGCGCTCCTCCAGGCCTGGATAAATACCGTGTTTTATCGTGTTTAGATCTTCTTTCTAAATGTTGAATATGCCTGCAGGTTATTGCCATAGCGATGGATGTCTTCACCGACGTGGATATATTCAAGGAGATCATCAACGCCACGTTGAGGGGGAGTGGCGGTCTACATCCTCCTGGACGAATCCCAGTACAAGAGCTTCTACACCATGTCGCACAGAGTGGCATCAACATCCAGGACTTCAAGGTGAGACGGTTACATCACGCTCATACAATCAACACAGATCATGGGGTTAGCAATCAGTGTTTGCAGGCAGAAGAAGAATTACGTGGAATTGAATTTGCAACAGGTAGCGGTAGATCAGCAACTCCTGTGTTCTCTGCCGAACACAAACTATCTGTTTCAATGATTGGGGCATAGACGTGAAAAAAATGGTCGCCAGTGCAAAAAAACAGCGTTATATCACTGGCCCTGAATCTGCTTTAAATGTGCACTCCTAACCTCCTCTCTCTGAAAGCTGTCTGAGGAGGGTTAGTCTGTTTTGAGGGCACATGCTTCAGTCCTTTGTGTGCAGGTAATCCTCAGGTGTTTGCAGCAACACTCCAACAAAGAGGGAGAAGAAGGAGACGACTGTTCGCCGTTAAAAAGGGTGCAAACAGTTCATGTTTGGTGTTACTAAATTAAGAAGCATCCTCTACGGTCCACCTTTAATGCCTGAGTGTTATCTAACGCAGCCTGAACTCACTCCCCTTTCATTAAATCACCTCACACACCGCAGAGTGAGGGTGACGTTGATCACAGCAGCTGTTCCTCAGGTTGTTTTCAGAAGTTGGTTTCCCTCCTCTTTGATTGCACCCTGATTATTTTCACCTGTGTCTCACGTCACACCTGAGTTAGATTACCCTTCCTTTGTCAGTCCATTGTTCTTCTCACCTGTGTCTCTTCTCATGTGTTCTCTGGATATCCCTGTGGATTACGTGAAAAGCAAATCATACAATCAATCTTTATTTTATTTGTATATCGCAAAATCACAAACAAACTTTATCTGAAGACGCTTTTAACAAGACTTACGAGACTGTACTCAGTTACAGTGGCAAGGACAAACTTCCTTTAACAGGCAGAAACCTCCAGCAGGACCAGACTCATGTTAGACACACATCTGCTGAGACCGTGTTGGAGAGAGGGATAGAGGGAGATGAAGAGAGAGAGGAAGATGATATGTGGGGAGACGGATAGTAGTAGTTGTAGCATGCTGGAGTCTGGACCACGTCCACAGCAGCAGAGATCCAGAGGAACCTACGAGACAAGGGAGCTCAGGGACTCCAGAAAGGTCTAAGAAAAGAAGAAGAGAGGAGACCAGAAGAAAGAAAAAGAGGAGGAATAAATGGTGAAGGAATGATAGAAGGAAAGGACGGGATAAGACAAGGAGACAAAGTATGACTAAACATGAGAAGAAAGAAAGAAAGAAAGAAAGAAAGAAAGAAAGAAAGAAAGAACAAAGATAGGAAGAAGGAAGGAAGGAAGGAAAGAGAAAGAAAGGAAGGAAGGAAGGTAGAAGAAAAGAGAGAAGTGAAGAAAAAAGAATGGAAGAAGAACAGAAAAGAATGAAAGAAAGGAGTGAAGGAGGATGAAGAAATTAGTGAAAGAAAGAAAGCAAGGAAAGAAGGGAAGGAAAGGAAGGAAAAAGGAATAAAAGAAAGGAGTGTAAGGAAAGAAGAAAGGAAGGAAAGAAAGAAGGAAGGAAAGGAAAAGGAATAAAGAAATGAGTGTAAGGAAAGGAAGGAAGGCAAAGAAAGGAAAGAAAGAAGAAAAGAAGAAGAAGAAAGAAAGAAAGAAGGAAAGAAAGAAAGAAAGAAGGAAGGAAAGGAAAAAGGAATAAAAGAAAGGAGTGTAAGACAAGAAAGAAAGGAAGGAAAGAAAGAAGGAAGGAAATGAAAAGGAATAAAAGAAATGAGTGAAAGTGAAAGAAAGAAAGAAAGAAGAAAGGAAAAGGAAAGGAAAAAGGAATTAAACGAAGGAAGGAAAGACGGACGGGAAGGAAAAGGAAATAAAAGAAATGACGTGTAAGGAAAGGAAGGAAGGAAAGAAAGAAAGAAAGACAAGAAAGAAGGAAAGGAAAGGAAAAAGGAATAAAGAAAGGCGTGTAAGGCAAGGAAGGAAGGAAGGAAAGAAAGAAAGAAGGAAAGGAAAGGAAAGGAAAAGGAATAAAAGAAAGGAGTGTAGGAGAAGAATATAAAGAAGAGAAGAAAGAAGAAAGAAAGAAAAGAAAGAAAGAAAGAAAGAAAGAAAGAAAGAAAAGAGAATAGAACGAAAGAAAGGAAGAAAGAAGGATGAATAAACAGACCCCAAAAGGAATCTACAGCAGAGATCCAGAGGAACCCTACGAGACAAGGAGCTCAGGGACTCCAGAAAGGTCTATGGTTAGTAACTTTAATGGACAGGAAGAGTTAAAGTGAGAGACAGGCAGAGAGAGGAGAGAGAGGGAAAGACAGGATCCCAGTGTGTCAGTCTAAGCCTATAGCAGCATAACTAAGACCTGGTTCAAGTCTGATCCAGCTCTAACTATAAGCTTTATCACAAAGGAAAGAACACCCTGACTGTGACTCATTAAATCTGGTCTTAAGTGAACATTTTGCACCAGGTAACATTAACAAAAATCCCTCCTCCCTCTCTTCAGTCATGTTTGATCAGATCCGTATTCTGCCCGAGGGACGCCTCGCCTGTGGCGCGACCTTTCCTCTGTTGGCAGAAGCATTCAGTGGATTAATCCTGACATTATCTCACACCCTCGTGAACTCTCGCTGTCATTTACCAGCATTCCCCCGCTGCGTTTCTAACCGTCTCACGACGGTACGAGGCAACTGCCGCAGCCTCGGGACAGATCTGTCAGTGCGGCTGGATTTTCCTGTTGAACGGCATCGGGACGGCGTGTCAGCAGTGCAAACAACTCGAGCAAACAGTCTCGGCGGAGTGAGGATTGCTTAGCCGGTAGCCACATCAAAAAAACAAGCCCCGGATAAAGTGACGTACAGGTCTGATCCTGTCGAGACTCTCAGAGGGTGTGTGGAGTTTTAGTGTGCATTCAGGCTACTTCTAACTCCTTCCATTTTTGTTTGACTGAAGTTTCTGCACATCTTGAAAAGTAAACACAACCTCGGGATGTGTCAGTCATGTTTGCATGACTCAGATACTTTCGTCCAACATTTTTCAGAACAGGTTTAATTATCTGCGTTTTTTGCATCCATCATATTCCTTTAGAGGATTCTACCTGAGAGAGTACGGACAACCATTGACCGTGACGTTGTCTTATACATCTGCAGATCCAGGCGTCTATGCACACTTCTGTAATAGTGCATTTTGGATGTGTGTGTGTGTGTGCCTACCTCAAACACACTGCTAGCTGCTGTTCGAGATGAGTTGCTCCAAGGAAATTGGTGGGGTCCTTTAATACATGGTTTCATTGAGTATCAAACTGGACCGCTGACTTCCTGAAACATACATATTCTGCAGCTCCTTAATCAGAAGGAGAAACTCTCCCTACTCTAATTGAAGGACCCGACTCCAACAGATCCAGTTCATCTCTGATAAGCTGCGGTCCGGCTCCTTGCTCTCCCGTCCGTCAACACCCCACTCAACTTATAGTGTGTCTGCTTATTTTGTCGGAGATCTGCACATTGCTAACGGAAACAAGCTAGCCTCCTATTCTCAAATGTTCGTGTCTTGAGACACGTGTAAGGCATGCTGCTTTCACCGGTGATCTGACTGTTGAAACAGCTGTTGAAATACAGAAGGAGTCCTCAGGTCTGTTGCCTTGTGTGGCCTTCATCTTCCCTCTACTGCCCTCTACTGGTCCCGCGTTGTAGTGTGATTACTTTGATTGCTTCTCCGTACGTCACTGTCCTGATTGCCTAATCTTCAGGCCACAGTGAGTGAAAATGCAAAACAGTGAGCTACAGGAACCATTTAGTTCCTTGAAGAGAAGTTCCTGTTTCTCTGGTTGAAAAGCACCTTAACATCGGGACTTCCACCAGATCCGTGTCCAGTCCGTCTCTAGTCCCCTATGGTCCGGCTCCATGCTCTCTCGTCTGTCAACGGCCACCGGTTGCGTTTTCAGGACAGCCGGACAGCTGGAGTCATGTGACCGAAGTTTTCCCACAGTAATCCCTGAATCAAGGATTCTCCTCCTCCTCCTCTCCTCATCCATGTTGTCTTTCTGGTCCTCTGAAAACCTCTGACCTGTTGACTCCAGGCCTGGCTTCGCTCATCATGACTTTGGTTTGTTGTTGTAGTTAAGTGAAATACGATCTGGTGATAACACAGAGTGTTTTATTCTGAAAATTAACCGGATGTTTTCATTTGGTTTTGGTGAAACCTGACTTCCTGTCCCGCTCCATCTGCTCTGTTGAGATTGATGCGTCGTGCTCAGGCATCCGGCAAAAAGATACACAGCCGGAACGCAATGGAGTGGATCCAGTGGAAGTTAACACATTGACCAGAATAGAAACCGATCAGATCAGGTGCTGTGATGGATCAGAGACGGACCGGGACACAGATCATGTGGAATGATCCGTACAGTGTGTCGATGTTAGAGCTGTTCTTTGGGAATTAGACTCTTTCACAAGATTCAAACGAGCCCCAAATTAATGCAAAGTTACTAACCATAGACCTTTCTGCCATGAGCTCCCTTATCTCATAGGTTTATTTTCCTTTCTTTCTCTCTTTCTTTCATTCTTCTTTCTTTCTGTCTTTCATTCCTTCTTCCTTTCTTTCCTCCTTCCTTCCTTTCCTTCTTTCCTTCTTTCTTTCATTCTGTCTTTCTTTCTTCCTGTCTTAATTTCTCTCTTTCTTCTTTCTTTTCTCTTCCTTCCTTTCTTTCTTTCTTTCTTTCTTTCTTTCTTTCTTTCTTCTTTCATTCCTTCTTCCTTTCTTTCATTCCTTCTTTCTTTCTTTCTTTCTTTCATTCCTTCTTTCTTTCTTTCCTTCTTTCCTTCTTTCTTTCTTCCTTCCTTTCTTTCTTTCTTTCTTTCTTTCATTCCTTCTTCCTATCTTTCCTCCTTTCTTTCTTCCTTCCTTTCCTTCTTTCCTTCTTTCTTTCATTCTGTCTTTCTTTCTTCCTGTCTTAATTATTTCTTTTCTTTCTTTTCCTCCTTCTTTCTCTCTTTCTTTCTTTCTTTCCTTCCTTCTTTTCTTCCTTCCTTTCTTTCTTTCTTTCTTTCTTTCTTTCTTTCTTTCTTTCATTCCTTCTTCCTTCTTTCTTTCCTTCTTTCTTTCTTTCTTTCTTTTCTTCCTTAATTTCTTAATTTCTTAATTCCTTCTTTCTTTCTTTCATTCCTTCTTTCTTTCTTTCTCTCTTTCTTTCTTTCTTTTTTCTTCCTTCCTTTCTTTCTTTCTTTCTTTCTTTCATTCCTTCTTCCTTTCTTCTTTCTTTCTTTCTTTCTTTCTTTCATTCCTTAATTTCTTAATTCTTAATTCCTTCTTTCTTTCTTTCATTCCTTCTTTCCTTCTTTTTCCCTTCTTTCCTTCTTTCTTTCTTTCTCTCTTTGTTCTTTCCATGTTTCTTCATCCTTTATGTCTCCTTTTCTCATCCCGTCCTTTCCTTCTATCCTGGCATCCGGCAAAAACAGAAGTCTTGTATATCTGATCCGGAGGGCTCCGACCTGCCGGAACGCAACGGAGTGGATCCAGTGGAAGTTAACACACTGACTAGAATACAAACCTATCAGATCTGGTGCTGTGACGGATCAAAAACGGGCTGGACACGGATCTGGTGGAATTTGGCCATCGCTCATTGCTGGTCGTGGGAGTGAGTTAATGAATGACGGCACCTTCAGGGTGAGATAAGACCTCTCTCCTTCATGCGTCAGGGTCCTGCTCACCCTGTCTGGATTCTAATCTGCATAACCACTCACTAAAAATGACCCCTCACTTAAAGGTGTAGCCTCTTGGTTCATAGTAAAGTCATAACATCACGGCACACCTGTCAGTCAGATCATCCACGCCCATAATTATGAGTAATGAGGATTAATTCCTGGCCTACTTATAGTCGGAAAGGTTGAGTTATAAATAATTCATCCCTCAAATCATCGTCAGAAATTAACAAATGATGTCCAGACACCAAAACCAGTTTTTAAATCAGGCTGTGAACAAAAATAGAATTAGCTCTCGAGGGGATTCTTTGGATTTTACAGCAAGCCTCAAGTGGACACTTCAGGAACTGCAGGGTTTTTTGGGGCGACTACTCTAAAGTCCAGTTGTTAAGGAAAGATGTGTTGTACAGATTGTGGATCTTGGTGGCACGGTGGTAGGGCTGTTACCTCCTAGCAGAAAGGTTCCTGGTTTGAATCCCGGTTGGGGCCTTTGCATGAGTGGGTCCTCTCCGCTGCGTCCTGGCAATCCAAAACCCTCCACAGCAGATAGACTCAAGACAACACAGGAAGTCAGACACCAAAACAACATTAACAACAACAAACCGGCATGATGAGCGGAGCCAGGCCTGGAGGCGACAGCTCCAGAGGTTTTCAGAGGACCAGAAAAACAACATAGATGACTCAAGCTCTCTTAACCGTTACATAATGTTGTGTCACACTTCACAGTTATATCTAAACAGTTGATTCTGAAATCTCTAATAATCCTATTCACAGTCTTTGTTTGTGGTTAGCGAGCTAACACAAGCTACAAGCTACCAAACTTGTCAAGCCTGACACAATAAATAATAACACCAGGAATTCCTGAGTGGACGACTGACTGGAAATGTAACATTCCAGCTTCTGCAAGCTGACAAGGAGATTCAGTATACTCAGTGAGTTTACAAACCTGGACAACATCTACTCGTTTTGTTAGGAAGACCAACCTCAGACTGTTTCTCTGTTTCAGGAGACCTTTTTACTTTCATTACAGGAAACATAAAGGATTATAAATCTGTTGTATCATCATTTTATTTAAGGACAGTTTATCTAGATGTCACCTGAACGTGTTTTAAACAAGAGGTTTTTATTCTATTTAAGGCAGGATCACTGGCAGGATTTTACAATTCCATAATTTTATTATTTGATTTTTCATATTTTTATATTTACATATTTTTATTATTTATAATTCTATTTTTTTTTTATTGTTTTCATGTTTTTTATAATTTCCATATTTTTATATTTCCATATTTTATAATATTTTTTTATTGTTTTGATCTTTTTTATATTTTCATATTTTTATACTTACATATTTTAAAATATTTTTTTTATATTTTATAATTCTGATTTTTTTATTGTTTTAATCTTTTATATTTTGTTTTTTTTATTCTTCCATTTATTTTTTTTATTTTTTTATTCTATTTGTCAAGTAAAAAGTTTTGATTTTGTCCATTCTTTCCTGGCATTAACATCAACAGAAGCTCTGAAAATTCACACTACCAGTACCTACTATCTGTAAACCCAAATGTCTAAGCCCTACCTTTGATATTATCTTAACTAAAGCCTTTCCAAAAAATTCACCCTCCAAACAGTGTGTCTGAAGTCAGAAGCGATGCCAATGTCAGGTCACTGTCCCCTCACTCCTTTTGATCAGTGGAAGTTTCGCTGGTCTCCAAAGGGCATTACATACTGAGGCATCCAAATTACACTTGACTATAAAAACATGGTTCTAGAAAACATTAAACCATTAATGCATAAAATGAGAAATGATTACAGTAGATGGGCCAAAATTCATCTCTGCTTACAAAAGAGTGACATAGTTCTTGCTGGATAAACTGGACCAATACATGCTCACATGAGGCCCTTACACAGCTTGGCTGTCTATTTCTGCAACTTAAGAGGTCAATCTAAGAGCTAGATTTAAATTATGTGAAGGACGGATGTATATTCAGTATTTGGTAAACAGTGTGTGTGGGTTTGTTTTTTGTTTACTCGTCATTTGTTATATGTTTGTATAACGGTGTCTTTGTCAACATACTATATTTATGTTACACATGGGAGTTTATGTTCATGTAAGATGGAAATACCCAAGATTCTTTGGGAGCGGACTATAAAAGTGACATTTTGTTGTAAATTTAACATTAGCATTTTAACATGGGATCTAAAGGGGATACCTTGGCTTTGCAGACGGTCTCAAGTGGACACTTAAGGAACTGCAGGTTTTTGCACTTCCACATTAACTTCCTCTTATAACACCGGAGGCTGCTGCTTCGTGACAACTTGTGTTGACTTGTGTCCATCCTTTTTTTGACTGCAGATCTTTAACTTCATGAATATTTGTTTCTTCTTCAGAACATTCGTATTCGGACGGTTAAGGGGCAGAAGTATCAGTGTCAGTCCGGGGTGAAGTTCCACGGAGGGATGGAGCAGAAGTTTATGCTGGTGGACTGCAGGACGGTGGTTTATGGGACGTTCAGGTGAGTGAGCCCGAACCTTCCACACTCACATGAGTAACCTAACAATAACGTTAAAACAGGGGCCATGGCTCAGGTTATCAAGAATCAGAACAGTGATTTAAAAAATGTGGTTTAGGTATTTAAATCATCTAATACATGAATCAAGGAAAAGGACCCAAATACTGACAACCACACAAAAAGAAACAGATCAGTGATTAAAAAATATGATCCAGCTTATTGACATGATCAGAACTTATTTGTTTCTTGAAATGTGACCACAATTCACGCATTTAAAGCATTTAATCCATGCAGCAAGGAAAGGACCCAAATAGAGACAACTACATAGATATAAACTGTTCAGTTATCCAAGAAGGATTTAGGTTATGACCATGATTTGAACTTATTTGTTTCTTAAGATGTTACCCCAATTCAGGCATTTAAAACACTTAATCCACTTAGTGAGGAAAGGACCCAAATACAGACAACTAAATATATATTAACTGTTCAGTTATCTAAGAGGGGTTTAGGTTATGACCATGATTTGAACGTATTTGTTTCTTGAGATGTGACCACAATTTAGGCATTTAAACCAACTAATCAATGCAGCAATGGAATGGACCCAAATACAGACAACTACTCCAAAAGAAACAGATCAGTGATTAAAAAATACAATTCAGGCAATTGACATGGTCAGAACTTATTTGTTTCTTGAAATGTGACCACAATTCAGGAATTTAAACCATCTAATCCATGCAGCAAGGAAAAGGACCCAAATACAGACAACTACACAGATAAAAACTGTTCAGTTATCTAAGAAGGATTTAGGATAAGACCATGATTCCAATTATTTGTTTCTTGAGATGTTTCCCCAATTCAGGCATTTAAAGCATTTAATCAATGCAGCAAGGATAAGGACCCAAATACAGACAACTACTCCAAAAGAAACAGATCAGTGATTAAAGAATATAATAAAGCTCATTGACATGATTACAACTTATTTGTTTCTTGAGATGTTTCACCAATTCAGGCATTTAAAGCATTCATCCATGCAGCAAGGAAAAGGACCCAAATACAGACAACTACACAGATAAAAACTGTTCAGTTATCTAAGAAGGATTTAGGTTATGACCATGATTTGAACTTATTTGTTCCTTAAGATGTTACCCCAATTAATGCATGTAAAGCATTTAATCAATGCAGCAAGGGAAAGGACCCAAATACAGACAACTACTCCAAAAGAAACAGATCAGTGATTAAAGAATATAATAAAGCTCATTGACATGGTCAGAACTTATTTGTTTCTTAAGATGTTACCCCAATTCAGGCATTTAAAGCATTCATCCATGCAGCAAGGAAAAGGACCCAAATACAGACAACTACATAGACATAAACTGTTCAGTTATCTAAGAAGGATTTAGGTTATGACCGTGATTTAAACTTATCTGTTCCTTGAGATGTTACCCCAATTCAGGCATTTAAAGCATTTAATCAATGCAGCAAGGGAAAGGACCCAAATACAGATGACTATGCAGTAAGACACTACAGTGATTAAAAATATTATGACACAGCTTAAGGGCATGATTGAACTTATTTCTATTTTGAGATGCAACCACTGTTTGGCATTTGAAGCTATTAATCTACAAAGCAAGGACAAAGGACCCAAATACGGACAACTACACAAAAATAAGTATATCAGTGATTAAAGAATATAATACAGCTTATTGACATGATCAGAACTTACTTTACTTGAGACGTCTCCCCAATTTAAGGAATTAAAAGCATGTAATACATTCAGCAAGGTAAAGGACCCAAATACAGACAACTGGATTGCCAAGGTGTAAACCAAATGGGTTATCATCCCCTCCTGCTTTCTTACACCTGTGCCACCTTTCTCTTTCAGCTTCACGTGGACCTACGAGAAGATCAACCTCAGCATGGTCATGGTGATCACGGGTCAGCTGGTCTGCACTTACGACGAGGAGTTTCGGCGGCTGTACGCTCGCTCCGCGGTCCCTGTGGTGCAGCCCAAGAACAAGCTATCCATCCAGTACCTCAGAGAGATCGCGGCCATGCAGAGCCCAAACTCCAGTCAGCTTTCCCTCAACCAGATCCACACGAGGTACGGAATGATGCAGGGCATGCGAGGCGCTCAGGACGACAGGTTTAACAACCCTGCCATGTTGACCCGGGGCCTGAGCGTGCAGGAGAGACTGCATCAAAGTCACTGTCCTGAAATGGGGAATCTGGTGCGAGGACACAGTTACGGTGGGGAACTCCAGAGGTTGAACTCAATGACCCGCCTGAGAATGGGAACCAAAGACTATGGAGTCCCTCTTACTCCTGAGAGGACTGGATCTAATATGAGGATGGGAGGCGACTTGATGCTGTCCAACAGGTTGTCTCAGCAGCATAATAAGCACCGGACTCTCTATGGGGCCGACCAGAATCTGATACCCTTCAACTCTGAGACATCCCTCCACAGGTGGAAGATGGACACATACCTCAACAACAGCGATCAGCCTCTGGACGCGTCATGCGATGCAATATCCCCGGTGGCGTCTCCTTACAGCAGTCACACGGGCTTGAACGAGTATCAGTCACAGATGATGCACAACAGATCCAGGGACATTAAGTCCAGGATGGAGGAAATGAGGCAAAAGAGGCTCAGCTTGCAGGAGTACAACAATCTCAGACAGAGCCAGGAGTCCTTGAAGCCCCAGTATCCGGGTCTAGACAGACATAAACTGATGAACTCGTTAAGAGGTCTGGACATGAGGCAGAGTATGATAGATTTAGAGCCAAATCCACAAAACGGTTGGAACCCTGAACCAACCAACCAGAAAGACATGGAGCCAAAGAAAGAAGGCGACAAAATAGGGCAGACTCTCACCGACGACCACCGCTCTGCCTCTCACAACGACGTCAAAGGGGCTCCAGACCGAAGGACACTGCAGGCATATGATTGGCACGACCCTCTTTCTAGGACGACCTCAGCTGCTGATATAGATACGAAACTGAACGATCCATCGCTCAAGCTCTCTCATCTGCAGCCCAGTGGTCTCGGTCTCCAGCACCCGAGAGTTATGGAGTCTCTGAGCGAGATCCCTGAGGAGAAGGAGGGTTCAAATTCACGTGTCAACAGCTCAGAATCTGCGTTCAAAGAAGGACACGAGGAGCCACCTAAAGAGGAGAAGGTTGCTTCGAAGGAGAACTTGGTGGAACCAAGCGTACCTTCAGAGTCGCAGCATCAGGATCAAGCCAAAGAAAGTCACGACTCTGTGGGCAAGGTGCCAAAAAGCTCAGGACCGAGTACACCCAAAGAGAGAAAGAGATCCATATCAAGTGAGACACAATCTGTCCGAAAGAACTCAAGCACTTCTTCCGGATCTCAGCTTACGGTGGACGGCAAGAGCAGTACTTTGGAAAAAGGGCAAACGCATCAGGAGGAACAACCCCTTCAGAGGAAGAACTCCATGAAAATGAAGGTGCATTCACTGCTGTCATCCGATGAGAAGAAAGCCTCCAAGAAAGAAGAGAAATCGCTACAAAGAAAGGCCTCAACGAGATCCCAGAACCCCTCAGGGTCAACTCAACCTTCCCAGGCGTCACCAGGAGAGAAATCCACAAAGAAAGGTCATTCACCAAGCACCCAAAGGTCGCATACTTCTGAGACAGAGAAGCACAAATCACCATTCCCAAGGTTAGCTCCGCAGCGCTCGAGCAAAAAGAAGGCAGCCCAGGCAGCGGACCAGGACAGGAGCGGGACAAGCACTCCAGACAAGGACAGAGCGGAGGTTTTCAAGAGAGAGAAGGTCTACAGTCGATTTGAATATTTGCTCAGCACCGACGGCATTCCTAAATCCACTAAGGGGCACTCGTCAGAGAAAGACAGGGGCTCCTCTCTGAGCAGGCATGACTCTGGTTACTCAGGGTATCAGACTCAAAGTGGATCTGAGAACAAACTGGGGAAGTTCATGCAGCGAGTTGGAAACCTGATTAACAAGAACAAGTAGACTCAGAGGACGAGGGAGGAATGGTTAAAACTTGAAACACTTCGGGCAGCATTCAAATCGACGAGATGAAAATGAAGAGTGATACCTTTTTTAGACAGCAGAGGGCACTGTCTGCCTTTGATACCTGGGCGTCCTGCTAAAGCATTGTTGTTATTCGTAACCTCTACAGGTAACAGAAGACACTTGAATGATGCAATTAAAGCCAACATGATCCGGGACTCTGTTTAATGTGCATCATTTTCCAAATCAGGGGATGCTTTCAGGTGTTGTACAGGCTTTTGGGGGTTGGTCTGGATTGTTTACATTAAAAGCGAGTGCTTGATTTACACATGGAACACTAAAATACCTGAGAGAGGGGCGGAGAGATAGAGGCAGGGAGGGAGATCTTTTATTTTAAACAGAAGTTCAGCAGAGACTCAATAAAAAGCTTCATTTGGAGAATAACTTTCCAGGACAAAATGTCAGAATAAAAGCATTGTGTTAAAAGAAGGGATTTGACTTTTACTCTGAAAAGCATTCTGGTAGTCCTTTTTTTTACCACACCTGTGCCATAAATATAGCTGGTACAGGGTCAGCACAGCCCTCAACTCATAGTATGTCTGCTTATTTTGTCTGAGATCTGCACATTGCTAACGGAAACAAGCTAGCCTCCTGTTCTCAAATTGTCCTGCATTGATACATGTGTAAGGCACGTTGCTTTAACCGGTGTTCTGACTGTTGAAATACAGAAGGAGTCCTCAGCTCTGTCGCCTCATGTGGCCTTCATCTCCCTTATACTGCCCTCTACTGGTCTGGTGATGTAGTGCGTTTACTTTTATGGCTTCTCCATAAGTCACTGTCCTGATTTGCCTAATCTTCAGGCCACAGTGAAAACGCAAAACAGTGAGCTACAGAAACCAATTAGTTCCTTGAAGAGAAGTTTCTGGTTGAAAAGCACCTTAACATCGGGGCTTCCACCAGATCCATGTCCAGTCAGTCTCTAATCCCCTATGGTCCGGATCCGTGCTCTCTCGTCTGTCAACACCCACCGGTTGCGTTTTCAGAACTCAGCTGGATCGTTCAGTTTCGAGTCATGTGACCGGGGTTTTCCCGCGGTAATCACTGAATCAAGGATTCTCCTCCTCCTCCTCTCCTCATCCATGTTGTCTTTCTGGTCCTCTGAAAACCTCTGACCTGTTGACTCCAGGCCTGGCTCCGCTCATCATGACTTTGGTTTGTTGTTGTAGTTAAGTGAAATACGATCTGGTGATAACACAGAGTGTTTTATTCTGAAAATTAACCGGATGTTTTCATTTTGTTTTGGTGAAACCTGACTTCCTATCCCCGCTCCATCTGCTCTGTTGAGATTGATGCGTCGTGCTCCGGCATCCGGCACAAATAGAAGTCTTGTGTATCTGATCCGGAGGACTCTGACCTGCCGGATCAGAGACGCAGATGGAGCGCAACGGAGTGGATCCAGTGGAAGTTAACACATTGACTAGAGTAGAAAGCTCCATCCTTTAGCGGCTTTTATTTACTCCTGTAACTTTACAATCTAGCAGAAGTACCAGAAGTATCATTCCTAGGCCGGCCTGATAAAGATTGAAGGTAAAGGATGCGTGGCGCAGGGTAAGAGTGTGTCTGATACCTTAAACTGGAAGCTACAGGGCTGAGGTGAAAACATGGCCCGAGGTTTACCAATGAAGGGAAAATAGATAACAGGAATAAATGTTTTATCTTGCGAGTTAAAATGTAAATATAATTATCCATACACATCTTTTTATACAATGATTGTGTCTGTTTTGTTCTGGGTTATGTATCATCCTTCTCTCTGGAGTCTGATATCTCAACATAGATGACCAACACTGTTTCAGTCACTGGATGTCGTGTTCCACTCCTTGCTCCAAACACTCACACCTGACACAGATTAATCCGCCTCTGAAAATAGCCCCCAACAATTGCACTAACCCTCCCATGTTGCTGCCATATTGCTTGATATAGACCTTTATATTTTCTATTTTAAATATCACACAGGAGCTGACAGGTTTAGAGACACAGACTTTACGTTCTTCCTCATGTGACTTGATGCTGTAAATGTTCTGTTTTCTTGTTACTCTCGATGAAAGTTTTTGATTTGTCAAACATTGTTAGTTGTGATGCTGAAAATACTTTAATAAAACAAACCATGCTTTAAAATGCAGCATTGTTTCATTAGAACTACTTTCTACTATAGTTTGTTTATTTATGATTTGCCTGAAAGCTGTCCGGGGGCTGGTTGTCAGCTCTATGCTGATGATACAGTCGTGTTTGCTTCTGTAAAGACACCAAAAGAGTCAATTGAGAGACTTTGATCGGGTATGTAAATAGCTTTATCAAAAAAAGCTCACTCAGGATATGAAAAAGACTATCTCAATCTACTTTTCCATAAAAAAAAACAATAGAAACAGAAAAAACTGAGTAAAAGTGCAGGGAGAAGACTTGACAGTCACAAGAAATCTGAATTGCTTCAAATCATCTACACTACCAGTCTAAAGTTTGCACACACCTTCTCATTCAATGTTTTTTATTTATTTTATA
This sequence comes from Notolabrus celidotus, assembly GCF_009762535.1. Lineage (NCBI taxonomy): Eukaryota > Metazoa > Chordata > Actinopteri > Labriformes > Labridae > Notolabrus > Notolabrus celidotus. The sequence goes on from NC_048278.1 coordinate 37,535,759, forward strand.
GGTGACATATCACGCTTTTTCATCAACATATATTGGTCTAAGAGGTCCCCAAAACATGTCTTTAAAGTTCATGCTCAAAAAAACACTTTGAAATCAGATTTTGGTCTGCCTGAAAAACCCTCTTCTACAGTCCTCCTCAGAACAGTCTGTTTTCTCTCTGACCACGCCCCCTCAGGAAGTGGGTGTGGCCTCGGCTGTCCAGCACGTTGATCTAATGTTTACATGTTGGCTGAATACACACGGCTGCTCAGAGATCACGTTACTTCAACCCTCTGAATCTGATCCAGAATCTGATCCTGATGGAGAGGCGCCTGCAGCAGGACCTTTCTGAACCATTGGTCACAGATTTAGTGTTTCTTGTTGTTTTATTTATCAGCATGTCAACGTGTGTCTTGGTACACAGCTATGAAGATGTAGCTATGTGGCTATGCTAACTAGCGCTAGCACTTATCCATGACAAATAAAAATCATCCACTAGATCTTCAAATCTGCAGACGTGGGGAGTAAAACCGACCTCTGCCAGAAAGGCAGCAGGACCTTTTCTGAAGGATTGGTCACAGATTTAGTGTTTCTTGTTGTTTTATTTGTCAGTATGTCGACGTGTGTTTTGGTACACAGCTACAGCTACGACATGTAGCTATGCTAACTAGCGCTAGCACTTATCCATGATAAATATAAATCATCCACTAGATCTTCAAATCTGCAGACGTGGGGAGTAAAACCGACCTTTGTGTTTATTAAGACAGCCTACAACTAGCATGCCTCCCTCCTAAGCTCCTTGTTAGCACACCTGTGTGCAGGTAATGAAAAACGGAGGAGGGGTTGAGTTGTATTTTACACAGTCTATGGGCTGAACAAGCTCCGAGCTCTGACTTCCTGTTACAGACCGGATGTTGTTGTTACGTAACAAAAACACAGAAGTCTGAAACGGCTGGTTTCAGCACACATTTACAGAAAGGTGGAGAAATCAGAACAGGGGCAGAATGGATTCTTTTACTTTCAGGGGGTTTGTAGACAGGGACACAGATTTCAGGTAAAGAACCATTAAAAAGAACATTTTGCATGATATGTCACCTTTAAGAAGGCAATTCATTCTACAAATGAACTCTTGACAAAGTCCTATTTGACTACTGTTGTAATCCAGATTATGGCAAAACCAGATTATTTCATAGTTTTGATGTCTTCAGTATTAATCTACAATGTTGAAAATAATTCAAATAAATAAAAAACATTGAATGAGAAGGTGTGTCCAAACTTTTGACTGGTAGTGTACTGTAGATTTATTTTAGCAGCTGTTTTAGATTTAATCTGAGCCTTTAGAAGAAAATGTTTATCAGATCTTTTAGTCTCCCTTTTTAATCCAGGAAAGCTCAAAAGATTTTAGTCTTAGTCAATAAGAAATCATGACATTTTAGTAAGAAGTGTTCTTTCTTAAAACTTGTTCAACTTACCAAATGTTTAAATCTAAGCATCATCTACTCCTCACCTTGCACTCCCTCCTTTGTTTTTACTCATCGTGACCAAACTGTGGATCTGCAACAGCAAATGCAACTCTTCTAAGTTTTTGCATCTAAAATAAAAATGTAATCAAGTCTGAAAAATGTTCAAATGCAGATCAACTTGTGTTTGGAAAGTATTACTCCTCTTACAGACTGCAAGAGGACTCCAAGTTAGCAGCCACACTAGCATCCCCTAGAGGTTGTAATGTTTACTACACATCAGAAGAGGAGAAGAGGATCACTGAGGTAGTGTTATATACCTGAGCTATTGTCTCCTCTTGAAGGCGGTTAAAGGAATAAACACTCTGCACATCCAGGGTGTACGAATACCTTTATTCTGAAATAACTTAAAATAGATTCAATTAGCAAAAGAACAAAAAGAGTGTCAACATGATGTATAAAATGAAAAGCTGTTTTTCATGCTTTAATTCATCAGGAGGGAGTTTCTCATCACACATAACGAGAGTTTTCTAAATGAAATACTCGAAGCACTTGTTCCTCTCATCGTCCATCTCCTGCGTCTCGATCTCAAACTTCTTCATGGCGATAAAATACTGAACGAACGGCTCTCCCAGGGTGCTGCGGATGACGTGATCTTCCCCCAGCGCCTCCAGAGCCTCGTCCATTTTCACGGGGATGGCGAAATCCTTCTGCTGACCGGGCGCTTTGTTCAGGCTGGTGTCCACGTTCAGGTTTCGTCTGATGCCGTCCAGTCCTGCGGCCACGGTCGCAGCCAGCACGATGTAAGGGTTGGCCATGGCTGAGCCCAGCTTGTTGTCGATGTGCATCTCCCTCCCGCCGTGGCACTTGATGTTGAAGGAGCTGCTGTTGTCGTTGCAGCCGCATGTGGCGCACAGCACTCGTTTGGGGTCTTTCATGGTCTTGGCGATGTGACTCCTGCACCCGAGGCCCGGGGACATCAGGCAGCTCAGGGCAGCAGCGTGGGTGAGGAGCCCGGCGAGCCATTTCCTGCCAATCTCAGACAAATCACCTGCTTTGTCCCCGCTTTGGAAGAGGCTGCGTCGCCCGTTAGCATCCCACAAGCTGTGAGAGAGCACGCCGGCGTTGTACATGCCGTCATCGGTGAAGAAGCTAGCAATGTAGCTGTACTTACGAGCCATTTCTTTGATGCCCGTGCGGAAGGTGAAGGCGCTATCTGCGGCCGCAATCCCAAACTCTGGTCTCAGGTTGATCTCCATCTGACCGGGGCCGCTTGCAGAGGCGATGCTGTCTATGTCCGCGCCCATGCAGTACATGCTGTCCACCAGCTGCTGGAAGAAAGGCAGGTCGTGGTTGCTGAGCAGGGTGGTGGCCGGGAACAGGAGCGTCTTCGGTCCGATCCGGTCTGGCGTTCCGAGCACGCAGCATTCATATGTAAAGGACGAGTGCAGGGAGAACCCCAGGCTTTGGAGCTGCCCGAGGAGCTGCTTGGCGATGAGGCGAGGGGAAGTGCGTAGGGCGTTTCCTGTCACTGTGCAAGGGTCGCAGATGACCCGTGCCGTCTGCTCGGCCCAGGGTAAGACCCTGAAGGTCGAGAGATCTGGTATCAAAAGAACATCGCTGCTGAAGTTGGCAGTGTTGCCGTGGTCCACTTCGTTGCTCTTGGGACTCAGTGTGAGCTCCAGGTAGCTTCTCGGCATCGGTATCCCATAAACTGCTTTCTCCTGTTAATTCAACATTTATATTTAGCTGACAGTTCAACATTTTGTGGAAAACTAAGATGTTATTAAGACGAGCGTCACTGTAAACACAGGTTTCTCTTTATTGTTATGGGATTCTGTTCTTCATAAGGATGTTATTTTGTGGCAGTCATTATCAAAATGTAATTGTTGCCCCTACACTGCCCCTGCTGGTCATACACATAATTCACCTTGCACAAAACTGTCACCAGCCTCACTTGCACATTGCGTCTAGTGCTAATTAGCAAATGTTAGCATGCTATCATGCTTAACTGAATGGTATAAATGGCTGACATGTACTTGCCTGGCGTTAGCTGGTTAGCAATTTGATTGTGAGCGTGTCAGAATTCTGCTAGCTTAACGCAATGCTGTTTAGTACAGCCTCAGTAATCTTAACACCCTTTAATAATGGATGGATGAATAGTTAGGCAGCTGGAAAGCTTGATACGTAATTAAGATAAACAAATAGATGGATGGAATTATAGTTAGACGGCCTGCTAGCTAGCAATATATATGGCTGGCTAAAAAAGATAGACGCTGGATATATAAATATGCATTATAATCAGTTAGCTTTCAAGATAGCTTATTAAAATAGATGGATGAACAGGTAATAATTAAGCTAGCAAGGTAGATAGCCTACAAGATAGCATAATAAATGGCATGATACATAGATAAAGGTAGGGATAAAGCCAACGACATAGGTAGCTAGCAAGACGGACGTGGATAGATAGATTAGGTAGTTGTACGCTTGGAAGATAGCCAGCTAGCTAGCTAGCTACTTAGACAGCTAGGGCAGTAAGATGGATGAACAGATAGATAGATAGATAGATAGATAGATAGATAGATAGATAGATAGATAGATAGATAGATAGATAGATAGATAGATAGATAGATAGATAGATAGATAGATAGCATACTAAATGGCAAGATACATAGAGGTAGCGATAAAGCCAACAAGATAGCCAGCTAGCAAGATGTCAAGACGGACGTGGACAGAAAGATTAAAAAGTCGTACGATCGGAAGATAGCCAGCTAGCTAGCTAGTAAGTCAGTTAGCTAAAGCATCATAGATTACTGAGATTGATAAATGAACAGTTAGAGAAAAAGCTAGCCAGCCAGATAGCATAACAGATGGCAAGATACATAGATAGAGGTAGCAATAAAGCCAAGAACATAGCTAGTTAGCTAGCATGACGAGGATTAAGACAAGAATAGATAAATAGATTTAATTAGACAAAGCAGATGTAGCCATAAAGCTAGACAGATAACAAGCTAGCTGTTAAATTAGCTGGTAAGACAGGTAGCTAAATCTAGATAGATAGATAGATGGATAGATGGATAGATAGATAGATAGATAGATAGATAGATAGATAGATAGATAGATAGATAGATAGATAGATAGATAGATGTGTTTACATGGAAGAAGCGGACAGGAACTGTCTTGGACCTGGACACCCCGTGGAGGTCGGTGGCCTCGAACCGGACGAAGTTGATGTTTTCTCTGGCGATCTGCTGCTTGATCTGCTCCATGGCTGAGATGAATCTGTGACCCCCGAAGATCTCGATGATGTCGCTCACGTTATCTGGGGAAGAGAGCGGAGAATGAACACGAGAGAGGGCATCACGGCCTGATTACAATTCCCCATGCTTCACGCATTACAGCGTTTGACCACCAGAGGGCACTGACAGGAGGATTTTTTGACAGTAGAAAGTCTCGCTCTGGATGAAACCGATGAAAGCCCAAATTTTTTAATGATGTTCTTTCATAAATTACTTTCTATTGGCTTTAAAAATCAAGTTCTAGTCAGGCGGCACTACTGAGGGCACAGAAACCCACTGACAAACTCCAGACCATTGTTCTCCATGTGAAACAAATGACTGAAAAGAGATGTAGATCATTCTGCTGGAGAAAAACTCCAGGCTAATCCTGACCAATCTTTTCAGGAACAATCACAAATAGAAACCGTTAAATTGCATCAAAATTGCGTCAAACATTCATCAAATCTGTCAAAGCTAAAACAGGAAGTTATCTGATTTAAAAAGCCAAGGTTTCAAAATAAGACATGACTCAAGACAGACACAGGACTCGGTAGTCTTGAGCGGTTTCTCCAGATGTTCTACCCTCAATAGGCTTCGATACTCAGAGATAACTTACCTGTGTGAGAAGCTTGACTCTCTCCCCAGGAGCCGTCGGTTGTGTGCGTTTGTGCTCTACCTCCAGGCTGCTTATTTGTGTTTTCCGCAGACCTGAACGAGCTGGATGAATCCATGTCGGGAGCCTGCTGAATAGACGTGCTCTCACTGGGCCTGGGCCCCCCTTTTCTGGAAACTTCAAAGTGTGGTTTGAAGGTGCTGAACGCCCTGTTGGGGTTTCCATCGTCCTGACGTCCGTCCGGCCTTCCGCTTCCACCTCCACCTCCTACAGCTCCAGCGCTGCGTCCACTTCCGCTTCCATGGAGGTACGTGTAAGGACTCCCCGGCTTTCCTTCGTCCTTGCCCCGGATGCTGAGGAGAGGACTCTCCTTCAGGATGGTCTTCAGCTCCTCCATGGTCTGGCGGGGGACGTGGCCCATCTCACCGTAAGACACTCTGTGTTTCGACGGCGTCTCCGTGGGCCAGTCCTCTGACGCAGAAGGCTCCTCTAACCTTGGATAGTCAAAGCGCTCTGGAGCTCTGTGAGGCAGGGGGCCGATGGACATCACGGTGGGGGCGTCTGGAGGTAAAAGGGTGCTGGGTGGGGAGTGGATGATGCATGGACCTCCTGCTCTGTTGCCCCAATCAAGCGGAGGCACGTATTTCCCGCTCACCCTCACTCCTTTCCTGTTGTTCAGGCTCATCCCAGTCCCGTCTATTTGGTCTTTAGTCCTGCTGAGACCTCCCTCCTGGAAAACACACAACGGGTCTATCACAGGCGTTGGTAAGAGATGGTGAAGAATCAACAAGTGGAATAAAACAGAAGTTCTGCAGCAGATTCAAAAACAGACGTGGAGTTGTTACCTTGAAATCTTCAGAGTCATTCATGTCTTTGTTTGCACTCTTTCATGAACTTTAATTTGGAGTTTGATGGCCCTCATGTGAAGGCAAAGCTTCACCTGCACATTAATTTTTATAGACAATTGATACAATGCTGACGGATCAGAAAATTCTCCAGCAGCCGCCGCAGGAGTCCGGCTGGAAACTGGCAGAGTCCAGGCGCTGCTAGACTCTGAGCCGCTGCTGCTGCTCTGAGCTCATTGGCTGCTCGGCCGGGACAATTCAGAGCTGCTTTTGTGCGGCCGCAGAGTGAAAGTGCGGAGCTCAGCAGCTGTTTGAGCTTCCAGAAAGATATGTGGAGCTAAAGTATTTATTCCAGAGAGACGTCAACACACAGAAGTATGAGGAGCAGACAAAAAGCAGGGCGTGGTTACTGATGGTGTTTATTAAAGAGCTGCTGGATGACTGGAACTTTTATTTATGTAACCACTGAGATTAAAACTCAGACAGAGACAGTCAGCAGCAGGAAAACACAAAGAGAAACTATCTACATGTTCAGTTTCCATTGAAGGTGAATGAGACTTCTGCAAAGAGGGGGTCCTGCTCACCCTGTTGGGATTATAGTTTGCATAACCACCCATTCATGATGCATGGACATTTGTTGTGTTTTATAACAGAAATTAGGCCAATGTTTTGACCATTCAGTGACTGAAAATGTTCCTTTATTTGTTCATTTTTATTAGACTCAGCCAACACAACACAAAACAACAATGCGGCACAAACATTTAATGTTTTTTTTTAAGTCCATAGTCCAAAAGAGAAAATTAAAACGGAAAAAATATGATAATAATGATTAAAAATTAAGAATGAATAAATAAAAACTACATAAATACAAAAAAATAAAGTAAATAATAATTAGAATAGTTTAAAAGTAATATAAAAAACTAGTATAAACTTTAAAGAAAAATAAATACATAAAATAAAATAATGATAATGTATTGTAGATCACAAATCTGTCTATCAGAAAGTCAGAATATGTTCCTTTTTTTTTGTTTCAAATTATTGTTTTTTAAGTCCATGGTCCAAAAGAGAAAAGTGAAAAGGTGAAAAATATAATAGTTATAAAAAATTAAAAATGAATAAATACTTCATAAATACAGTCCATCAGAACGTCAGAAAAAGTTCCTTTTTTTTTGTTTTTATTAGACTCAGCCCACACAAAACAAAAATACAATGCCACCATTAGACTACAAGGCAGATATCATGCACAAATACTTAATTTTAAAAACTTGTTTTAAAGTTCGTAGTCCAGAAGAGAGAAAAGTAAAGAAAACAAAATGATAATAATGATAAAAAAATTCAAAATGAATAAATAAATGCTTCATAAATAAACAAAACGTTTAATTAATAATTTAAAATAAATAATTTAAATAATAAATACAATTTAAAGAAAAATAAATACATAAATTGAAATAGTAATAATGGATTGTGTTTCACAAATCAGTTCTATTTAATGTTAATTTCACCTATAAAGATCTACCAATCCAATATGTTGTGCTAGCTTGTTGGGCTTCCACTTGGCCATAACCATCACCACCTGCTCCTGACACATCATCATCTCTTAGGCCTACTTATAGGTTATCTGTATGGAGTTAAATTTGCAGATAAGTATCTTAAACTTGAAACGAGACATGCACAAATCCTCCAGTGAAGCCAATAGTTGAAGGCTTTCCCAGTGCATTCTCTCTGACGACCACCAGGGGGCAACCTGAACATGAGATGAGCTGACTTCTCCTCTGCAAAGCTTTTATGATCTTTTTATTATTTACAGAGTCAAATGGACCATGGAGCAGGGAGGATTCAGGGCGGGGCTTCCTGTGAGTGACATGTTGTTAACAGGTGAGTATTATAAAACTGATGATGTCAAGATGAATCACCTCAGAAATAAAACACCTTGATAAGCATTAATGAGGTCCAAAGATCTCACTTATTACTCTGCTTCATCTGACAGAGTACCTGAATAAGATTTATACATTCAAGACACGTGAGGATCTCATGACATCGATAGAAGGCTTTATATAAGAACAGCCTGAACTATAGGACTCATTAATCATTTAAAAATCAAGTTTGATTAAAATAAAACCAACTAATCAGAACCGTAATTATTCTATTTTCCAGAAAATATGTCAGAATGTGAAACAAGTTAAATTCTATATTCTGTATCCAGGGCTGGATCCAGGGTTAGGGTTAGGGTTAGGGTTAGGGTTTGGGTTAGGATTAGGGTTGGGGTTGGGGTTAGGATTAGGGTTAGGGTTAGGGTTAAGATTAGGATTAGGGTTAGGGTTAGGATTAGGGTTAGGGTTAGGGTTAAGATTAGGATTAGGGTTAGGGTCAGGGTTAGGGTTAAGATTAGGGTTAGGGTTAGGGTTAGGATTAGGGTTAGGGTTAGGGTTAGGGTTAGGGTTAGGATTAGGGTTGGGGTTGGGGTTAGGATTAGGGTTAGGGTTAGGGTTAGGATTAGGGTTAGGGTTAGGGTTAGGATTAGGGTTAGGGTTAGGGTTAAGATTAGGATTAGGGTTAGGGTCAGGGTTAGGGTTAAGATTAGGGTTAGGGTTAGGGTTAGGATTAGGATTAGGGTTAGGATTAGGGTTAGGGTTAGGATTAGGGTTAGGGTTAGGGTTAGGGTTAGGATTAGGGTTAGGGTTAGGGTTAGGGTTAGGATTAGGGTTAGGGTTAGGGTTAGGATTAGGGTTAGGGTTAGGATTAGGATTAGGGTTAGGGTTAGGGTTAGGATTAGGGTTAGGATTAGGGTTAGGGTTAGGATTAGGGTTAGGGTTAGGGTTTGGATTAGGGTTAGGGTTAGGGTTAGGATTAGGATTAGGGTTAGGGTTAGGGTTAGGATTAGGGTTAGGGTTAGGATTAGGGTTAGGGTTAGGATTAGGGTTAGGATTAGGGTTAGGGTTAGGGTTAGGATTAGGATTAGGGTTAGGATTAGGGTTAGGGTTAGGGTTAGGGTTAGGATTAGGGTTAGGGTTAGGGTTAGGATTAGGGTTAGGGTTAGGGTTAGGGTTAGGGTTAGGATTAGGGTTAGGGTTGGGGTTGGGGTTGGGGTTAGGGTTGGGGTTGGGGTTGGGGTTAGGGTTAGGATTAGGGTTAGGGTTGGGGTTGGGGTTAGGGTTAGGGTTAGGATTAGGGTTAGGGTTGGGGTTGGGGTTGGGGTTAGGGTTAGGGTTGGGGTTGGGGTTAGGGTTAGGGTTTGGATTAGGGTTAGGGTTAGGGTTTGGATTAGGGTTAGGGTTAGGATTAGGGTTAGGGTTAGGGTTGGGGTTGGGGTTGGGGTTGGGGTTAGGGTTGGGGTTGGGGTTAGGGTTAGGGTTTGGATTAGGGTTAGGATTAGGGTTAGGATTAGGGTTAGGGTTAGGGTTTGGATTAGGGTTAGGGTTAGGGTAAGGGTTTGGATTAGGGTTAGGGTTAGCGTTAGGATTAGGGTTAGCGTTAGGATTAGGGTTAGGGTTAGGGTTAGGATTAGGGTTAGGGTTGGGGTTAAGATTAGGGTTAGGGTTAGAACCAGAACCTAACTTAAGCAAACAGAACCAGAACCAAACTAATGCCATCAGAACCGAACCAGAACCGAACTCAAGCAAACCGAACCAGAACCGAACCAGAACCGAACCAGAACCGAACTCAAGCAAACCGAACCAGAACCGAACCAGAACCGAACCAGAACCGAACTCAAGCAAACCGAACCAGAACAGAACTCAATCAAACCGAACCAGAACCGAACCAGAACCGAACCAGAACCGAACTCAAGCAAACCGAACCAGAACCGAACCAGAACCGAACCAGAACCGAACCAGAACCAAACCGAACCAGAACCAAACCGAACAAGAACCGAACCAGAACCGAACCAGAACCGAACCAGAACCGAACTCAAGCAAACCGAACCAGAACCAAACCAGAACCGAACCCAAGCAAACAGAACCAGAACCAAACCAGAACCAAACCAGAACCGAACTCAAGCAAACAGAACCAGAACCAAGTCAAGCAAACATTATTAATGTCCTCAGGTGGCATTGAGAAAAATCAGATGCCTCAGCTTGGATGGGCTGGATTTATCCTCTCAGTGAGTATTTGCCCGGTCTTTGAGAAGAACCCTAACCCTAACCCTCTAAGAAGGAACAGATGTAGCCACGATACACGGCCTCCACTCCATCACCTGTATGCTCAAGTGATTGGCCGCATGGCCGCCATGCTGACCAATCAAAACAAAGTTCTGCTGTGAGCAGAGCTGGGGCTGAGCACTGAGAGAGCTAAGCAGGGAAAGGAACAAACTGGGAGCCGGCTCTCTCTCTTGATTTGAGCCGGCTCTTCTGATCCACTATAAAGCATCGACTCTCAGAGCCGCAGCTTTTGATCATGACACATCTCTAATGTGTTTAATCTGTGTTACAGTTATGAGGGGGTCCTTGGACAATATTCTCACCTGTAAGGGGTCCCTGGCTCCAAAAAGTTTGAGAACCCCTGCTTTACCTAACGCTAGGTTGACCAAAAAGTTAGGTTGAGTCAGCATTTTCAATATGCTGACGATACGCTTCAATACTCTGTTTCAGAACAAATGGGTGACATCACGGAGACTACATCCATGCACAGACTTGATGCCACCCCTGCATAAGTCCGTACCCAATAAGCCACCCCAGTCAATAATGTCTGGATCCACCTCTGACCGTAGTTGATGCTTAAACAGGGATAATGTTTATTCTAACAAACATGACCACCATGTTCCTGTTCATGCACTGCCAGACATCACTGAGGTTATCAGAGGTTGTTATCAGTGTCTCTGGATGACTCCCGGTGTCTCCGGTCTGCACGTGGACCCAGGAGGTGAGTGCGGCCTCAGCAGGCCCACCACCTGACCTGTGCAGCGTGGAGGGAGAGATGTCTGGGCAGAACACCTCACATTTTTCAGGGTGGGGTTTTAGAGAACTGCGTCAAGTTCGAGACAGTCCATTGTAAGTGGAACCGGAAATTAGTTTACATTTCCTTCAAAATAAAAGCTCAAGGTGTGCCAATCGGCTAGAAATTAATTGCAACTTATAAAAGTAATGAGATGTGTCCCTAAACTGTATGTGAGAGTGAATAATAAGATTTATGAGACATTTTTAAGCAGTTAGATAAAAATATCTTGAGTATAAAGGAAACAAAGCGGTATTATTCTCTCTGTTTCTCGAGTAAGAGAAAGAGTTTTGTGGAGAATCTTGTGATTCTGGTTTTGTCACATGTTGGGGATTTGTGATGGTTTTTCGGTGTTTGAACTTAACTCAGAACTTAACTCACACGCACTTCTGTGGGTTTGAAGAATCAACCTGCAGGGGGGATGAAACTGGTTCAACATGCATGACTGAAGTTCAACCTAAGAGCGAGTCTATCTTTGTCTGAGAATATGTCTGTTTTCAGTCTTAATAAAAGATCCACCATATCAACTTCCACATGTGTAATATTTTGATTATTTTCCTGCTTTAAAGTCAGTATTTATCTCATACATTTAAATAAGTTTAAAGCTTTTAATAACATATAATATATATATATATAAAGCTTGAATCGAGTGGTGTTATCGTATACAACTCCAGTTCCATAAGCGATGTGGTAGATATAATAGGAAGCCTGTATCGTTATTGTCGATTTATTCTATTGTACTATTGAAAAATATCCATCACATTTTTCTTATGGAGGTGTCGTCTTAAAGGTACAGTGTGTAGAAGATATAACAGTATTGCTTAACCCCCGGAAAAGAAGTTTGTGTGATGCATGATAAGTCAGATCCTTCCTTTATTGAGTACAAAAAAAATGGGCATGGTTAATAGTTTGTTCATTTTGTGCAACTGTAGAAATGTTGCAGAGCAAGATGGCGGCCTCCATGAAAGGGGTCCCGCTCCTTATGTAAATGTAAGAGGCTCATTCTAAGTTAAACACAATAAAAACATTTTTTAAATAAGGTGATTATACACTCATTTAAACATACTTATGAGTATAATATTCAATTTCTGTTTGTTCTGCTAAACACTGCTAAAGTCTACACACTGTACCTTTAAGATAAGATAATATAATACACTCTATTGATCCCTAACAAGAAAATGTCCCTGTTAAGGCAGCTAACAAAATATTAAATGATAAAGTTGAAAATTACAGGAACATTTTCTATTAATTAGTCCAAATTATAACTATTTAAAATAAACCATTAAAAACAAATGTTTATTTTATTCATCAGTTTTTTTAATTCAGGAAATGTATTTTAAAACTTCTAATCGGGGGGCGCTGGTGGCCTAGCGACCGCCCAAGGGGTCCCGACCTACTTACAGTCTATGGTCCCGACCCACACATTGGGAAACCCTAGATTCAGTGGCGGTTCTAGACCAATTTTACTGGCGGGGCCAGGCTGGGGCCAAAGGTGTTGTCAGAGGGACACATTCAACCCTGACAAAAGAGACTGAGGAGGGCGAGGACCGGCTGAGAACAAACTGGCAAAACATCAGTGCATCCCTTTATACTAGACTTATATACTACTGTGTACTAGATCAACATGCAGACTGACAGCAGCTGATTGGCTGTTTACACTCAACATGAGTCCCTTAGCGCTCTAAGGGACTGGAACCAAGTGCCACACACGTGTTCCCCCTGTAACATCAGCGCGATACCAAAGCTTTTTTTATTGTATAATATTATTTTGGTGTGGAGGGGGGGCACAGGGGGGTTCAGGTTCAGTTTTACAGGGGCATTGGCCCCTGTTGGCCCCTCCCCAGAACCGCCACTGCCTGGATTAGGGACTATAATAAATAAATCTGGGTATAATCTGACTGTATGGTTACTGTAAGATAAAATGCATCTGTAAATGAAAACAGTTGGCCAAAAAATATTTAATCACATGAAACTGCAGGCAGGTGAATTTTACTTTAATGTAATTCAGAAAGGGATATTTTTTTTTAGTGTGTTTTTTATTTTGAAAGTGTCCACCGGAAGTGACTTCGGCTGTCTTTCGGCTTCGTCTCAGCAGCGCAGGGAGACTTCGGCTCCGCTCGGAGAACCAGCACCGGACTGTATGGTGGAGAACCGTTTTACCTTGATCCCTTTTTTCTGGAGACCGGCTGTATGATTAAGCTACAATCTTCAATGAGTAAGCATATCCCAGTAAGTTACATTTTGTATGGCTGCCATTTTGTTTTCTGCTTCTTTATGATTCCTTCTTCTTCTTCTTCTTCTTCTGCTCTTTAAAAAAAAAAACCTGCACGTTACCGTTCAGCAGCTGGCCCTCCTCCGGTGAAATCACGGCCTCCGGTTCACACACTGTGTCCCCGTTAAACCGTTCAATCTGCCCGGTACCGGTTCCATCCGGTGTCAGCCCGGTGTGGAGCCGTGGAGCCGTTAGTAGAGTAACGGTCGGTGTGATCTTCGTCACGGGGAGGGAAGCTGCTCTCGGTGCGCAGATACTCGAAGTTTCTGAGGCTTTAAAATCCACGTTTTTACCGTGAAATCTCTTCAAAGTGGAACCGACATTTAATCCGTGATATCACACCGGGCCCGGTGTCCCTCTGCCCCGCGGAGGCGTCGTGTTTGTCCCCCTTAAAGGAGCGTGTAAGTCCGGCTCGCTGCTCCTCGCAGGGCCTCTAACGGGAGATGATGGCGCCCAGTCTCCCCTCACACAAAGGACACTTTACAGGAGGGCCTGCTAGCTTACTGACTGAAGGAGGGGGACACCAAAAATATTAAAAATACACTCAAATATTTAACATTTGTGACATATTACACCTTTAAATCCTGGAGGAGGAGTAGACTGTTTGAACAAACGTGGTTGAATTCGGTTAAACGTTACTAAATACTGACATTAACGGTTTTTAATGTAATATACGCATTAACGTGAGGGCGATTAATCGAATAATAACTCGATTAATCGAATACAATTTTTAAAAACGTAGAAAAAAATGGCTGGGGACATCTTTGTGTCTGATTCCAACCATGTTGTGTACACTGAGGATAAATAATGACTCCATCAGTCATCCTATAATCAAACATGGAGCTTAAATATCTAGAATAAAAGTGCATTTAAGAAGCTTGAATGCTGTGTTTTGTGGTTTTAATGTCATGCAGTTGTCAAATATGATTATCTTTATGTTTTTCCTAATTTTTAAACACCAAATGTTGAAGAAAAATCTTGACATTAATGTTTTTTAATATAGTAGTCGATGTCCGTGCGTACGAATAGTTGAATAACTTGATTAATCGTCTTTTTTTTTTTTAAATTAGGAAAAAAACAAAGGTTGGGGACATCTTTGTGTCTGATTCCAACCATGTTGTGTACAGTGAGAATAAATATAAATAATTCCTCCATTAGTCATCCTAAAATCAAACATGGAGCTTAAATATTCACATAAAAGTGCATTAAAGAACCTTAAATGCTGTGTTTTGTGATTTTAATGTCATGTAGTTGTCAAATATGCTTATCTTAATGTTTTTCCTAATTCTTAAACACCAAATGTGAAAGAAAAACATTGACATTAATGGTTTTTAATGTAATATACGCATTAACGTGTGACCGATTAAAAGAATAATAACTTGATTAATCGACTAAAAAATAAAAAACGTAGAAAAAATGGCAGGGGACATCTTTGTGTCTGATTCCAGCCATGTTGTGTACACTGAGTATAAATATCAGTCATCCTATAATCAAATATGGAGCTTAAATATCTAGAATAAACAGCATTAAAGAAGCTTAAATGCTGTGTTTTGTGGTTTTAATGTCATGCAGTTGTCAAACATGCTTATCTTAATGTTTTTCCTAATTTTTAAACACCAAATGTGAAAGAAAAGTATTGACATTAATGGTTTTTAATGTAATATACGCATTAAAGTGCGACCGATTAATCGAAAGATAACTTGATTAATCGACTTTTGTTATTAAATGTAGAAAAAAATGGCTGGGGACATCTTTGTGTCTGATTCCAACCATGTTATGTACAGTGAAAAATATAAATAATGACTCCATCAGTCATCCTATAATCAAATAGGAGCTTAATATATACACATAAAAGTGCATTTAAGAAGCTTTAATGCTGTGTTTTGTGATTTTAATGTCATGTAGTTGTCAAATATGCTTATCTTAATGTTTTTCCTAATTTTTAAACACCAAATGTGAAAGAAAAATATTGACATTAGTGGTTTTCAATGTAGTAATCAATGTCTGTGCGTACGAATAGTCAAATAACTTGATTAATCAACAACAACAAAAAAAATTAAAGGAAAAACAAAGGCTGGGAGTATCTTCGTGTCTGATTCCAACCATGTTATGTACAGTGAAAAATATAAATAATGACTCCATCAGTCATCCTATAATCAAATATGGAGCTTAATATATTCACATAAAAGTGCATTTAAGAAGCTTTAATGCTGTGTTTTGTGGTTTTAATGTCATGTAGTTGTCAAATATGCCTATCTTAATGTTTTTCCTCATTTTTAAACACTAAATGTGAAAGAAAAATATTGACATTAATGGTTTTCAATGTAGTAATCAATGTCTGTGCGTACGAATAGTCAAATAACTTGATTAATCAACAACAACAAAAAAAATTAAAGGAAAAACAAAGGCTGGGAGTATCTTTGTGTCTGATTCCAACCATGTTGTGTACAGTGAAAAATATAAATAATGACTCCCATTAGTCATCCTATAATCAAATAGGAGCTTAATATATACACATAAAAGTGCATTTAAGAAGCTTTAATGCTGTGTTTTGTGGTTTTAATGTCATGCAGTTGCCTATATGCCTATATTTGTGTTCTTCCTCAATCTTAAACACTAAATGTGGAAGAAAAATATTGACTTTAATGGTTTTTAATGTAGTAATCAATGATTCCAACCATGTTTTTTTGTACAGTGAGTATAAATAATGACTCCATCAGTCATCCTATAATCACATATGAAGCTTGAATGCTGTTTTTTGTGGTTTTAATATCATGCAGTTGTCATATATGGGTATGTTTCTTTTTTGTCGTCATTTTTATACACCAAAATGGAGCTGATGTGAAAGAAAAGTAGTGACATTAATGGTTTTTAATGTAGTAGTCGATGTCGGTGCGTACATTTTATTGAATAACTCGATTAATTGTTAAAAAATAAGAAAAAAAAACAGGCTTGGAGTATCTTTGTGTCTGATTCCAACCGTCCTATAATCAAACATGGAGCTTGGATGCTGTGTTTTGTGAGTTTAATGTCATGCAGTTGTCATGTATGCATATCTTTCTGTTTTGTCGTCATTATTTAACACCAAATGGAGCTCACGTGAAAGGAAAATCTTGAATATATTGGACATTTATTGATTCAAAATGGAGAAAATGGCTTCAAATGTGGTCAAACAAAACATCAAAATTGTAGCTGTAGTCTTTGTTTTGTAGCAGGGAGCAAAGAGAGGTAGGTGTCGCCTTATTTAACCTCAAGATTAGTTAAATCCGGGTATTTGACTGTCATGGTGACAAAGTGAATCAGTGCTTTCTATAGCTGTTAACATCTTCTCCAAATGTTTGTGATGGTAGGATTCAAAAGAGATGGCGCACCGAGGAGCAAAAGGAACAAAAGAACCTCCCTTTTAACCATTTAACCGCTCACTAAGACGTATTACATGGTAAAGCACAAAAAGAACAAAGCACACCTGACCTGCTTTTAGTATTAGAGCATAAAGAGAAGGGGAATGAAGCCGGTAAAGAGGCCTTCAGGTATTAACACCCGTCTCCTGGTTCTGAGCGGTGTAAAGGGCAGAAGCATTAGGAAGTAAACGGCAGTGAAAGCTTGTGAGTCAGATTTATGAGGATGATAATAACAGCGCGTGTGCGTGAGTGTATGTTTAAAGCCCCTGCTGAAGGCCTCCCGGTGAGCTCAGCTCTCACAGATATGACCTAGATGTCAGATATGACACATCCCTCTTATTGTACACCAGGCCGCCATTATGTAGGATGTTCCACCGAGCTGCAGTGACGACTTTCTTTTCCACCTGATCCTCTGAGAAGCTTCGGGTTTTAACACTTTGCACCACATCAATAAATCAGAGCTGGATTTTTTTGTTTGTTTGCACTTTCAGAATAAAGCTCACAGATTGGACCACAGATACAGTTTCAGTGTCAGGGCCAGAGTCTGGTTACACTGATGTTACTCATGTGAATGATGCAACTGTGTGACAATACAGAAACAGCAGCAAAACAAAAGTACTTCCACTCTCTTACATCAGTCCCCAGGAGCAGGGCTGCAACTACATACTGGTGTTCTTTTTTTTCTAAGTATGATATCTAAACTAAGTTAGGAAATGTTAAAGCACTGAATAAAAAAGGAGTAAGTTGACTTTAAGAATGTTTTTCCCACGTTTGTCTTAAGATCAACTGTTTTAATATTCAAGACGACAACAAAACATTCATACATGAGAGCTAGTTTCAGCACAAAATGTTTATTTTAAATCTTTTTATTTTACTAGAAGTCTCAGTCTTTTATTTATTTAATAATCTGATGAAACTTTCAATGTCAGACTTACTGAGATCACATCAAACTTGAGCAAATTGTCTACTGACACAAGAAAAACATCCTTTAAAGTATTTCTTGAAAAAGAAAGAAATAATAACTTTGTAAAATGAAATAAATAAATGATTAAAATACAATGAATTAATTAGTTAGATTTAAAAAAATAAGATAAATAACTTTGTAAAATAAATTAAATTAAGAATTAATAGCAAAGTAAAATATGCTACTTGAATAAATAAATATATACCTTTGAAAAATAAATAATTACATTAAATGAAAATAAATAACTTGATACATTTAATTTAATAAAAAAGTAATAAAATAAATAGCATTATATAATAAAGTGAAATTGATTAGTTGATTAAATTAAATAAGTAACTTTGTGAAGTACATACATCAAATTAATCAATAATTTTGAAATGAAATAATTAAATAACAAATATTAAAAATGTAAAATAACATTTACATTCACATTTTCATTATTATTTTATTCGATTTTGACTCGTCTTTTTGAACTTAAGTTTGGCTTTGATCATTTTCTAGTATGGTTTTATTAAATTATTATTTTGAGAATGCTTAGTTAAACCTTTAAGGTTGTCCAACAATTATTTTTTTAATTCAATAAGTTGCAACATTTCTACAATTGCGATAAATTATTTTTTTTATCACATGGTGAAAATTCTGTTGTTTTGTATTCAAAAGCAGTTTTAAAGTCCTTTTTTTTATCAATTTAAGCTAACCAGTCGGTTTATTAGGGAAACACATGTCAGTGTTGATCTTGACTTTAAGATGAACTGTTCAAATAAATGTGACGTCTGAAACCGTGACTCAGAGACCCGATACAGTGCTTAAAAAACACATATTAGTATATTAAGATCTTTAACTTTGAGTTCTTATGCGATCTTCTAATTCTTTGAGATCCACGATGTACTGTATATAAGTACACATGTCCTAACCCGTGTCCCCCCCCCCCTCCCTCTGTGTGTCCTGCAGCAGTTCTGTGGTGTTCTGGGTCACACATTTATGGAGTTTCTGAAGGGCAGTGGGGACTACTGCCAGGCTCAGCACGCTGCCTATGCAGACGAGTGAACAGCCAAACTCGCCATCGATCCGACACACTTGAGCCACAGGAGGGACCCCGGAGAGTTGGCAGGACCGGGACGCCTCCCAGAACCAGCGACAACTCGGCCTGGATGGGGTAACTTCACCCGCTGCACACTGCCCTCGTCGGCTTCCGCCTGGCCAGAATCAAGGTGGAACCAGCCTTGTTTTTGTTCCTTTTCTTTTCTTTTATTCCAAAGGAGAGGGTTTTGAGTTGTTTCTCTGATTGTCCGCCCTTTCTATCGGCCGCCAACGACCCAAATTTCCCCGCTCTCGCCCGTCAAAGCCTTCGTTTCTGTTCAGTTTTTTCGGTTTAGCCTTGCCAACCTCAAAGGAAGGAAGAGCGGAGGATTTCTGAACGTTTTGTTTGACATTCCCTCCGAGTTTTAACTCCGTGTTTACATTCGTGTTTTTACTCTGTGGAAGACCTTTGGGCTTTTTTTTTTTACGTTGTCACGATGGCTCGTATGAACAGACCCGCCCCTGTGGAGATCACCTACAAGAACATGAGGTTCCTCATCACCCACAATCCCACCAACGCCACCCTGAACAAGTTCATCGAGGTGAGCCCCAGAGTCCTTCCCTTTCTCTCCCCGTCAGTCTGATGATTGAAAAGTAGACCGACTGATCTTTACAGATTAAAGAAAGTGACACTCCATACATTTCAATAAAGACAATCTAAATCTAACAGTTTGCCTCTTCTACAGGAGCTGAAGAAGTATGGAGTGACCACCGTCGTGAGAGTCTGCGAGGCCACCTATGATGCCACCTTGGTGGTGAAGGAGGGGATCCAGGTTCTGGTGAGTTCTGTTGATATCAGTGACGTTGTCTCTCCCTGCTCTTCTCCTCCTCATCTGCTCGACTCGTTTCAGCGCCGTGTTTGTAAAGTTTTCCATCAATAAAACTGAAATCATAATAATGAGCTCACAGCTTGGCCCCGGCTCCAGTTTCCATCATGTTGAGTTAGCTCACATGTTTTCAGTTTTATACCAGCAATGCAGAAACACAGAAGATCCTGGGACGTTTAAACAGCTGACAAGAGGACATCTGAAAGACATCCCCCTCTTTTTTTAAAGACGCGTTTAAAGCCGACTCTGTCTCCCACTGTCCCCCCAGATTGTTGCATTAAATGACCGCACACTGGACTCATGTAATGTCTGTTACATGACACACTCTGTCTGATTTATAAACTGTTAGACCTTCATCATCTTGCACCTGTAGCTCTGGTTAATGTCTGCAGCCATGACGCTCTAAAGCTCTACTACCTGGATGTAAACAAACACAGGTGACAGATGTCGTCTTGTAGCACGGCGTGGTTTGTCAGGATGTTGATCTAGTTAATGGAGATAAAGTTGGATGTAGGCTGCGTCTGGTTAAACTGACAGAGACTGGTGGTGCTAACTCTGCTAGTGGTATCCAGATTCTGTAAACCTACAGACTCTTAGATCTCGTGTTTAAGATAAGATAAGATTCTCCTTTATTCATCCCACAACGGGGAAATTCATGGAGTTACAGCAGCAAACAAGAAGGTGTACAGAACAAGAATATATATATATATATAAAAAAATTGAGCTCTGACCTTTAGAGAAGTTGGCTAGTTGAAATTAGACTTTATATTTCAACAAGTAGGAAATTAGTCCCTTTGGAAACTCTGTAAACATTTATTTTGTTAAAAAAAAAACCAAGATAAATTACTTGTATGTGTTATTTGGCAAGAAACATGACTGTTATTCAAATTTTAAGTGTTAAGGATCAGAAAATGTGAAAATAATTGGAGCAAATCTGTTAGAACAAACTTCAAAATGCACCAAATCACAACCTCAATTTTTTGTTTGGTGCACTAAGGTTTTTAAAACAATTCTGTTAGGCTTATAATTTTTACTTTTTTAATTTAGTTATTTAAATATATATTTTTTATTGTAATTGTAAATTTATTTTTTTCATTTTAATTTTTATAATTTTTAAATATATATTTTTAATTGTAATAGTAATATTTAAATTTAATTTTTTTAATTGAAATTTAATTTTTCAATTTTAATTTAATTTTTTAATTTAGTTTGGATTTTTTCTTATTTTGCACTTCATGTAAAGCGTCCGTTATTTATTCGATTTTTTTTAAATCAACAAAAAATGTTTAAATTCTTCATATTTTGGAGTCTTAAACTATCACATTTTCTGTGTCTGTCAAAAGCCTCAAATAGTTGGATGCAATTTAATTTAATTTTATATTATTTTGCTTAAAAATACAATTTATCATCCATTTGTTGCAGCACAGATTAAAACTGAGTCCACGTTCTTCCTGTTTTGTTCATTTAAATAAAACCGGTTCTCTCTTAAACTGCAGAATCTAAATAACAGTCCAGGTGTGTGAGTGTTTAAAATGTTAAATATGACCCGTCCATGCAGCAGCCTCAAACAGTAAAAACACAAACACACACAGCTCGTCTCGTCCCTCCCCCTTCACGTCGTCTCTCCCCCCTGCAGCTGCTCTCAGCCTTCACACTCCTTTTGTTTTGGTTTTTCTGAGAAACCGGGCAGATGACATCATTTCCCTCTTTCTTCCCCTTCTTCCTCGTCCAGGATTGGCCGTTCGACGATGGAGCTCCTCCCTCTAACCAGATCGTGGACGATTGGCTGAACCTGCTGAAGCTGAAGTTCAGGGAGGAGCCGGGCTGCTGCATCGCTGTCCACTGTGTGGCAGGTCTGGGGAGGTGAGCGCTCAACGCTGCTGCTGCTGCTGCTGAGGAGGAGGATTAAAGTATTATGTTCTTATCACACAGGATCATATTTTACACGTGATTTATGAAGCTTGGGATTTGGCAAATAAAAATGTGACACTCCTGCTCGCTCTGTGCAAAACACAGAGAGGGCTGAAACACACAGTTAGAGTAGATATCTGTTTTTAATTCACTTTTATACGTAAAAACAAACAATATCTCCAAAATAAGAGCAGCTACAGCATCAGGAACATCTCACCCCGGCCTCACGTTGATGTTTTTATGAACAGAAATGTAACCTGGATGAGTTCCTGGTGTTCCCTCTTTGAGTTTGGGATTTAAACCAAGAGAATACGAGCGTTCATCGTCTGTTCTGCAACGAGAGGCAGCGCTCACGTGGATCCTCTCTCTCATGTTGCAGAACATGACTCATGAAATCACATTTGTCCCACTTTGTGTGTTTGCTGGGTTTTTGACAGCCTGCCAAACTCATCCTGTTCTCATCTTGATTCAGAAATAGATCTACTTTCTGTTAAAGGGTAAATCTGGCGTTTGTTTTAACACCAACAAATTATTGGATCAAGGCAACAGGAGACGACGAACTTCATTTCCATCTGTGGGTTTTTGTGGCTCCATTTCAGAGCGATATAAGAGATGTTTCTAGGTGGGAAAGGAAGGTCCATCTCTGCAGGATCCTCTCTGTTATCATGTTAAAAACAAACCAAGAGCTTCTGCCTCTAAGGATTATATCGCTGCCTTTACAGCCCATGTCTGATTTATCCACCAGAGAAATCCAACATTTTAAAGCCTTCCATTTGAGCTCCTTAATATGAGCCCATGTATAGAAGTGTCTGATTTAAGCTGTTTTCCATTAAGATCACAGAGGCATCTCTTTTTTTTTTTTAAGTCTGTAGTTTGAAATGGAAAAGTGAAAATAATATTTAAATGAATAGATAAATAAATACAAAATAAACAAATCAATTAAGATTTATAATAAATATAATTAGAAAGAACTTACTTTTGTATTATATTCAGCAAATACAACACAAAACAATACATCAATTAGACCCAGAGGCAGATCTCATGCACAAATATTTCATAATAAAAAAAATGAAAACAACATCAGTGGTATTTAAGGGAAAAGCATTAAAAAATAAAAAATAAATAAATTAAAATAAATTGAAATGTATAAATACATACAATTAAAAATAATAATAAGATCCCAGTTGGGTTTTTATAACATCTTGATAATATTCAGCCAACACAAAACAAAACAACAATGCAGCCATTAGACCCAGAGGCAGATCTCATGCAAAAATATTGAATAATAAGTAAAATTAAAAAAACTAATCAAAATAATTCAGTGATTCAAAATGGAAAAGTAATAAAATTAAAAATCAAAATTTAAATAGATACAAATAAATTAAAAAGTTATATTTATTAATGAATATAGTTAAAAATAATAAGATCTCAGATTCTTTTAAAAACTTTATTTTATCCAACCAACACAAAACAAAACAACAATGAAGCCATTAGACCCAGAGGAAGATCTCATGAAAAAATATTTCATACTAAAATAAAAGAAATAACTAATTTAAAAAAAAAAGTATATGGTTCAAAAGGGAAAAGCACAAAAATTGAAAATGAAAAAATAAATAAAAAAATTGATTTGTAAATAAAAATAATTTAAAAAACAATAAAAAGATGTCAGATTAAAAAGTGCTCCAGAAACACAGACTCCTGCTCTCTCTCTGTGAATTGCATTTATTTTTATTTCAGGTGTTATCAGGCAAAACTTTTCCAGGTTAATGACAAGGACAGAAAACTGAAGTCAGAAGCTTCTTTCTACCTTGATCTCAAATCAACACACAGATAAAAATCTACTCTGCTGAGTAATAAAAACCATAAGAGAGCAGCTCTGATGGCTTTAACTAACATACCTGGTCTCTTCTGTCCTCCTGCAGAGCTCCTGTTCTGGTGGCACTCGCCTTGATTGAATGTGGGATGAAGTACGAAGACGCTGTCCAGTTCATTCGACAGTAAGTTCACTGAAATTAAAACTGTCTTTGCTTATTGATACGGCGTGCTCCAGCATCTTTAGGCTGTCAGGATTCACCAAGAGATCCTCAATGTTTCCTCAATGTAAACTTCCTTTAACAGGCAGAAACCTCCAGCAGGACCAGACTCATGTTAGACACACATCTGCTGAGACCGTGTTGGAGAGAGGGATAGAGGGAGATGAAGAGAGAGAGAGAGATGATAGTGGGGAGACGGATAGTAGTAGTTGTAGCAGCTGGAGTCTGGACCACGTCCACAGCAGCAGAGATCCAGAGGAACCTACGAGACAAGGGAGCTCAGGGACTCCAGAAAGGTCTAAGAAAAGAGAGAAGAGAGGGAGAGGAGAAGAAAGAAAAAGAGGGGAATAAATGGGGAAGGAATGACAGAAGGAAAGGACGTGATAAGAAAAGGAGAGAGAAAGGATGAAGAAAGAAAGAAAGAAAGAACAAAGATAGGAAGAAGGAAGGAAGGAAAGAGAAAGAAAGGTAGGAATGAAGGTAGAAGAAAAGAGAAGTGAAGAAAAAGAATGGAAGAAAGAACAGAAAAGAATGAAAGAAAGGAGTGAAAGGAAGGATGGAAGAAATGAGTGAAAGAAAGAAAGAAAGAAGGAAAGGAAAAAGGAATAAAAGAAAGGAGTGTAAGGAAGGAAAGAAAGAAAGAAGGAAAGGAAAGGAAAAAGGAATAAAAGAAATGAGTGAAAGGAATAAAAGGAAGGAAAGAAAGAAAGAAAGAAACAAAGAAACAAAGAAAGAAGGAAAGGAAAGGAAAAAGGAATAAAAGAAAGGAGTGAAAGGAAAGAAAGAAAGAAAGAAGGAAAGGAAAAAGGAATAAAAGAAATGAGTGAAAGGAAAGAAAGGAAGGAAAGAAAGAAAGAAAGAAGGAAAGAAGGAAAGGAAAAAGGAATAAAAGAATGGAGTGAAAGGAAAGAAAGAAAGAAAGAAAGAAGGAAAGGAAAAAGGAATAAAAGAAATGAGTGAAAGGAAAGAAAGGAAGGAAAGAAAGAAAGAAAGAAAGAAAGAAGGAAAGGAAAAAGGAATAAAAGAAAGGAGTGTAAGGAAAGAAAGAAAGGAAGGACGGAAAGAAGGAAGGAAAGGAAAAGGAATAAAAGAAAGGAGTGTAAGGAATGAAAGAAAGAAAGAAGGAAAGGAAAAAGGAATAAAAGAAATGAGTGAAAGGAAAGAAAGGAAGGAAAGAAGGAAAGAAAGAAGGAAAGAAGGAAAGGAAAAAGGAATAAAAGAAAGGAATGAAAGGAAAGAAAGAAAGAAAGAAAGAAAGAAGGAAAGAAGGAAAGGAAAAAGGAATAAAAGAAATGAGTGAAAGGAAAGAAAGAAAGGAAGGTCGGAAAGAAGGAAGGAAAGGAAAAGGAATAAAAGAAAGGAGTGAAAGGAAAGAAAGAAAGAAAGAAAGAAGGAAAGAAGGAAAGGAAAAAGGAATAAAAGAAATGAGTGAAAGGAAAGAAAGGAAAGAAAGAAGGAAAGAAGGAAAGGAAAAAGGAATAAAAGAAATGAGTGAAAGGAAAGAAAGGAAAGAAAGAAAGAAAGAAAGAAAGAAAGAAGGAAAGGAAAAAGGAATAAAAGAAAGGAGTGAAAAGAAAGAAAGAAGGAAAGAAGGAAAGGAAAAAGGAATAAAAGAAATGAGTGAAAGGAAAGAAGGAAAGAAAGAAAGAAAGAAGGAAAGGAAAAAGGAATAAAAGAAAGGAGTGAAAAGAAGGAAAGAAGGAAAGGAAAAAGGAATAAAAGAAAGGAGTGTAAGGAAAGAAAGAAAGGAAGGACGGAAAGAAGGAAGGAAAGGAAAAGGAATAAAAGAAAGGAGTGTAAAGAAAGAAAGAAAGAAAGAAAGAAAGAAAGAAAGAAAGAAAGAGAGATGGATAGTAGTAGTTGTAGCAGCTGGAGTCTGGCACGTCCACAGCAGCTACTTCCTTTAACAGGCAGAGAGCTCGAGCAGAACCAGACTCATGACAGATATCTGCTTTAAAATGTCACCAAAACATCATGTTTTAAATTTTGGTGATCGACGCATCAATCCAAAGCGCTGCTCTACCTTCTCTAAAGACTGAGACTCTGTGTACTTACCTCCCGCACACACTCACCAATGACTCTGTTGTGAGACAGACCGTCCTGATTGACATCCTCACAGGATCTGGATGTTTGTGTGGTCCATAGAGCGAGCCGGGATGAGTCATGCCTGTAAATAGCCGAGGTATCTGATAGTGAGATAGGAGTGAGTCAGCGGGAGGAGTGATGTGTCGGTGCATGTAATGTTTTTCAGGTCTCACGTGTTGCTTCGAAAGAAAGTAGGTCCTTTGAGTCGCTCAGTATCGAGAGTCGCATCGTGGCAGGTAGTTTTCAGGATGAGTCATTTCATCTAAGTGAGGGCAAAGGATTCTGGGAAATGCTCACAACGAAAGTGTAGGGCTCAAATCGACCAGATGAAGCGATTAGTTGATTTAATCTGAGTAGAGCAACACTTTGGAATCAATTTTCAATCACCAACATTTAAAATCCAATTTTTTATATGTTGCATTTTTAACATTTAAGACAGAAAATGACTCACCCTTGCCTTACTTAGGCAGATGGCTGCGTAACATGAGTCTGGTTCTGCTCGAGGATTCTGCCTGTTAAAGGAAAACCTCTATCCGTCTCTCCACTATCATCTCTCTCTCTCTCTCTCTCTCTCTCTCTCTCTCTCTCTCTCTATCCCTCTCTCCAACACGGTCTCAGCAGATGTGTGTCTAACATGAGTCTGGTCCTGCTGGAGGTTTCTACCTGTTAAAGGAAGTTTGTCCTTGCCACTGTAACTTGTAACACTTTGGAATCAATTTTCAATCACCAACATTTAAAATCCAAATTTTTATGTTGCATTAAAGGAAAACCTCTATCCGTCTCTCCACTATCATCTCTCTCTCTCTCTCTCTCTCTCTCTCTCTCTCTCTCTCTCTCTCTCTCTCTCTCTGGATCTGATCCGGGTCTTGATGTTGGGTCTTTGTTGATAATAGTAGAACATAGAGTACGGTCTAGACCGGCTCTGTTTGGAAAGAGTCTGAGGAGAACGTTTGTTGTCAATCATAAACTAAACTTTGGCGAAACGTTATATGACGTGTATTTTGATTTTATAGTTTGACTCATGTCCCATCTGTTAACATGGAGGAGGCGGAGCTTATGAGCTAGACTGCAGGCAGTCAGCAGGGGGAGCTCTCAGTGTTCTGCCTTCACTTTGATTCGCCTTCTTGTATTTTTCAGCCCTGAGTGTTGACTCATTAAAAACATTGAAATTACCCAGCATGCACGTCTGCATTGATGTCGTCTCACCTTTATATCTCTGTATGACATCATTCGTCATAATGTGGGCGAGAAAGTTGGACTGCTGCACTTTTTGGGACTTCTTTAGTTTGTGTTTTGGACTCGTAGAAATGTGTGGATGTGGGGCGCTGGTGGCCTAGCGGTCTAAGCGCCCCACATACAGAGGCTACAGTCCTCATCGCAGGGGTCGCCAGTTCGATTCCTGGCTGGTCGACCGTTTCCTGCATGTCTTCCCCCGCTCTCTACTCCCCACATTTCCTGTCTCTCTTCAGCTGTCCTGTCAAATAAAGGCAAAAAAGCCAAAAAATAAGACTTAAAAAAAAAAGGAAAGAAATGTGTGGATGTTAAATGAACTCCTCAAATAGTGCCAAATGTTTAGAGCTGACGTGTTTCCTTTGTTCCCTCTAGGAAGCGTCGGGGAGCGTTCAACAGCAAGCAGCTGTTCTACCTGGAGAAATATCGTCCAAAGATGCGCCTGCGCTTCAAAGATTCCAACGGCCATCGCAATAACTGCTGCATCCAGTAGAGCCAAACCCTGAGCCACGCCAACCCCCTTCCCCTCCTCCCCCCCCTCCCCTTAACCTCCCCTCTAAAGAAGATTGATTTAACCCTTGCTTGCTTCTTACCTGGCAGGCTTGTTTTCTTAGTCATTGTGTTGAAGTATTTTATTTTGAAAAACCATGCTCGGTAATTCAACTGTCCCCTCTTCCTCCTCCTCTTCCTCTTCTTCTTCTTCTTCTTCTCCCGGTTCAAATCAAGTGTCATAAAAAAAGAAAGTAACTGAGTGGTGTGAGCCGGAGTCACCGTGTTTCTCTTCATGTGCCCAGTATAGATAAAAAGAGAAAGGGCAGCAGCGTCGTGTGTCGTCGTAAGATGTTGGATTAACTGTTTTCTGCATCCCAAAGATTCTGATTGGCCGGTTTACATCGCCTGAGAATGTGCTACAAAAAAAATTAAAAAACAACAGATTATAATTTCACGTCAGAGATTCCTCTGCGCCCCGTTCAATTTAAGGGTTCCAGACTGACGAGAAAGAGGTTTGCCTTCCTTCAGATCAGACGGTTCATCCATAAATGCCTTACAATCGAAGTGGAACAAAGGCAACCGAGGCGGGAGCGCCCCCCGCTGGCATTCGGAAAAAGGTTTCATTTTTCTACTCGGAACAGAAAAAAAAAAAAGAAGTCGTTGCCTTTGTCTCGTGCAGGAAGTCTTACACTCACTTAAGCCCTTTCAGTAACTATTTTTTAATATAAGATGCTTAACTGTCGCAATATTTATTTGTCAATTGAAAGTCTAGGACCTTGTTTCTTTTCTCTATCAAACCTTCTGTTTACTAATTAACTGCCATGTCCAAGATGTGATTTTATTTTTGTTTCCGTTTTATAATTTTACTTTTTTTTTTTTTTTTTTTTTCTGCTTCAAACTGGACTTCCAACGTCTGCGATATTTTGTATGCCTTTTTATTTGATGTCCGTAACTTAAGACTTGGATACTTGATGATTTTATGTATTTGAAAATGTGTACTATTATTATTAGGTTGGCTATTTATACTATCAATGGATGTGTGATTTAGTACCGTGAGCGACAAAGTTGTACCTGTTCACCAACTTGTGAGAGTACATTAAATGATACACTTAAAAACAACAAACAGAGTGACTGAGTGCTTATTTCAATTATTAGCATCCATCCATCCATCCATTATCTTGACCGCTTATCCCGTTAGGGACTCAGACCTTAATTTCAGCAGCCACATTAAGACAATTACAAAGTCCGCCTACTATCAATCAAGCTTTATTTATAAAGCACCTTTCATACAAATAAAATGCAACCCAAAGAGCTTTACAGCGATTGAAAACAAGAAAGAAGCAGAAATGAAACAATGCTAAGACATTTTAGTGGAAGATAATAATAATGATAATAATAAAACTAATAAAAATACAAATTAAAAATAAGAACAACATAAAAATAAAATAAAATAGAGACCAATGCACACCAAAATAAAACATGTGTAATTAAAATAAGTTAAAGCATCAAATTTAAGAAATAAAAATAGTTAAAATAAATAGATTTAGAAGGTAAGGATAAGAGTTGAAAAATAAAACTAAGGCTGAAAAATATCAATAAAACTGAGTAGATAAATAAAATTAAATAAATGAATGAATAAATACATAAAAAATAGAATAAGATAACACTTAAAATTACTAAAATAATAAAGCAATATTTAAATCAATATTATATTAAAAGGTAGGTATTAAAATTGTTAAACCCTACATAAAAGCCAGACTGAATAAATACGTTTTTAGTTTACGTTTAAAAGTCTCAATATCTCCATCAGCTCCTCTCAGATCCTCCGGCAGGCTGTTCCATAGTTTGGGAGCGTAGTGGCTGAAAGCAGCGTCACCAAATGTTTTAGTTCTGCTCTTAGGAACAGCTAAAAGAGAGGAGCCGGAGGATCTGAGAGACCTACCTGGTTTATATACTAAAAGCATCTCTGAGATGTAGTCTGGTGCAAGGCCATGCAGCGCCTTAAAAACTAGTAAAACAATTTTAAAATCAATACGAAAAGCAACAGGCAGCCAATGTAAAGATTTTAAAATAGGCGTAATGTGTGCTCTCCTTCTGGTCCTCGTTAAAACTCTAGCTGCTGCATTTTGTATTAACTGCAGTACTATCACCTTCAGAATATATCAAGGATTAAAGGACTCATGTCTCAGCAGGATGCAGAAAAACTCGTCCATGCATTTATCTTTAGCAGACTAGACTACTGTAACGGGGTCTTTACAGGACTCCCTAAAAAGTCCATTAGCTGCCTGCAGCTCATACAGAATGCTGCTGCTCGAGTCCTAACAAGGACCAACAAAGTAGACCACATTACTCCAGTTCTTAGATCTCTACACTGGCTTCCTGTCTGTCAGAGAATAGACTTTAAAATCCTGCTGATGGTTTATAAAGCACTGAATGGTTTAGGCCCAAAATACATTGCTGATCTGCTACTACTTTATGAACCACCTCGACCTCTGAGGTCATCAGGTACCGGTCTGCTTTCAGTCCCAAGAGTCAGAAGGAAACATGGTGAAGCAGCGTTTAGTCATTATGCTCCATATATCTGGAACACACTCCCTGAAAGCTGCAGGTCTGCTCCAACTCTCACCTCTTTTAAATCAAAGATTAAGACTTTTTTATTTGCCACTGCCTTCCTATCTTAGATTATTTTAACTCACTTTAAATTAAAATTTTAATGTAATTTTTAATATATTTCTAATTTTCCTTTTCTTTTCTGTTTTATCATATTTGTCATTTTAATTGTGTTCTTTTATGCCTGTCTGAATGTTTCCAATGCTTTAATGTTTTAATGTAAAGCACATTGAGTTGCCCTCGTGTATGAAATGCACTATACAAATAAAGCTGCCTTGCCTTGCCTAGGGGTCACGGGGAGCTGGAGCCTATCCATAGACTGTATAAAATATGGACGTAGTATCCGTGACGTCACCCATCTGTTCCTGAGAGCTGTTTTGAAGCAAATCGACGGCAGCAGCCATATTGGTAATGCGGAACTCAACTAGGCAGAGTGTGACGTAGTGTGAGCCTCTTAGCCAATGGCTTTGTGTTCCTGACCGGGAGTCACGTCAGTCATGTCCTTATTTGGGCAAAACTCATAATCTTAATATCTTCTTAACCGTCATGTTGGAAAAAAATTCACCCCCGTACAGTGTGTGCCATTAGAGAGATTAGCTTTGCAGGGCCAAGCTGTTTTTTGAACCAGGCTGTAAACATGTATATTAAAGGGGACATATCACGCTTTTTTCATCAACATATATTGGTCTAAGAGGTCCCCAAAACATGTCTTTAAAGTTTATGCTCAAAAAAACACTTTGAAATCAGATTTTGGTCTGCCTGAAAAGTCCTCTTTTTCATTCCTCCTCAGAACACTCTGTTTTCCCTCTGACCACGCCCCCTCAGGAAGTGGATGTGCCTCGGCTCTCCAGCACGTTGATCTAATGTTTACATGTTGGCTGAATATACACGGCTGCTCAGAGATCGCGTTACTTCAACCCTCTGAATCTGATCCTGACGGAGAGGCGCCTGTAGCAGGACCTTTCTGAACCATTGGTCACAGATTTAGTGTTTCTTGTTTTATTTATCAGTATGTCGAAGTGTGTCTTGGTACACAGCTACGAACATGTAGCTATGTGGCTATGCTAACTAGCGCTAGCACTTATCCATGATAAATAAAAATCATCCACTAGATCTTCAAATCTGCAGACGTGGGGAGTAAAACCGACCTCTACCAGAAAGGCAGCGGGACCTTTTATGAAGGATTGGTCACAGATTTAGTGTTTCTTGTTGTTTTATTTGTCAGTATGTCGACGTGTGTCTTGGTACACAGCTACAGCTACAGCTACAGCTATGAACATATAGCTATGTGGCTATGCTAATTAGCGCTAGCACTTATCCATGACAAATAAAAATCATCCACTCTATCTTCAAATCTGCAGACGTGGGGAGTCAAACCGACCTTTGTGTTTATTAAGACAGCCTACAACTAGCATGCCTCCCTCCTAAGCTCCTTGTTAGCACACATGTGTGCAGGGAATGAAAAACGGAGGAGGGATTGAGTTGTATTTTATACAGTCTATGGGCTGAACAAGCTCCGAGCTCTGACTCCGTGACAGACCGGATATTGTTGTTACGTAACAAAAACACAGAAGTCTGAAACGGCTCGTTTCACACACATTTACAGAAAGGTGGAGAAATCAGAACAGGGGCAGAATGGATTCTTTTCATTCTCGGGGGGTTTGTAGACAGGGACACATATTCCAGGTAGAGAACCATTAAAAAGTCCATTTTGCATGATATGTCACCTTTAATGCTGCAAAGATCGTCTTTTTCCCATTCATGTCTATGTGGTTTCCGGTGTTTCTGCAGCCAGCCTCAAGTGGATTTTCGATGTATTGCAGTTTAAATCACTTCCGCATTGGCTTCATCGTTTGAGACCGGAGTTTGCCGCTTGAGCCTATCCCAGCTGTCTTCGGGCGGAAGGCAGGGTACACCCTGGACAGGTCGCCAAACTATCACAGGGCTAACACAGAGAGACAGACAACCATTCACGCACACACTCACACCTACGGGCAATTTAGAGTGATCAATTAACCTGAGCATGTTTTTGGATTGTGGGAGGAAGCCATGCATGCACGGGGAGAACATGCAAACTCCACACAGAAAGGCACCTTCCCAGGCTGGGGATTCAAACCAGGAACCGCTACCCACTGCACCACCGTGCAGCCCATTTGTAGCATCAAGGATCGTCAATACTTAGGAAACATCGCTGAAACAGGAAGTGGATCAAAAGTCCACCAACCTGCCTTTTCACATATTTTTGTTTCTGAACTGCATTTTATTTTTTATCATGTAATTTTCAAACAAGCGTTGGATTTATTGAAACAAAAGTAGTAAAAAATGAAGTGGTTGCAGTTTCTTTTGAGAACAGCAGATGGCGAATTATCTGCTGAAGAAAGTGAATTAAAAATCAAATCTTTCAACTAGTTAGTGATCATATTTTTTCAGCTTCTTACAGTAAAATCTGAGTTATTGTCCACTAAGTAATACCTTTTTGTTGTCTCTTCTGAAAACATACTTTTATCGTAGAGCCTTTCCGGATTTATCTGAATCTAATTTAGTTTTATTTTACTTTATTTTAACCGTCTTAATAAATATATTTTAAAATAAATGTATTCCTTTAGAGTTCTTTAAGGGGAATGTTCTTAATCTGGACTTGTGTGTTTTTATGAACTGCCTGCTTTATTTTGCTGCCCATGTAATTTGGTCTTTGAAAAGTCCTCTACAAATAAAACTATTATTATTATATTCCTGGGACACGTCTTACCTCAACTGTCTTTTAAAAGCACATATCTGATACGAGGTGTTGGATCCATGTTCAGTTTCAAGATGTGCAATAACAGAAAAATGTGTTCAGTAAACAAACATCTTGAGGAATAGAAAGAGAGTCAAACACTTCCTCCTCTAACTCCTGTTTAAACCTGCTTGTTTTGCAGGATGCTCTGCCCCCTTGTGGTGATACCTGGAAGTGCACCCTCTAAAAGAAGCAGCCTCTGCTTAAAAATACTATGACAGCTCAAGAGTCACGTTTAGGTCTGGTCATTCACCTCTGATGAGACAGATGTACAAAAAAACATCTTTAAATACAATAAAAATCACTTACTGTGACTTTAAAATGATCGTTTTAATGAATCTACCGGCTGGATTCTGTTTACAACACTTAAAGAAATTAAACTGAGTACAAGAAGATTTAGTTAGCTTATATTTAAGTGCTAATATATGACAATACATGCTTCCATCTTATTTTCTGTATTAATTTTTGTACTTATTCTGAACTCTTCTGAACTTCTATATCATTACTTTTTTATATTGATATTATTTGATATTCTTACTTGTGTATAAATAAAGCATTTCTGATTCAATTCATTCATGTCAATTACATTTTTTCTAGATTTTGACTTAGAGCTAAAAATGTTTTTTTAGAATGATCAGAATATTTTATTTCAAATTTGAGTAAATTGCTAATCAATGAGAGAAATGCAGTGCTTGTCCCTATCTAGTTGAGTACTTAAACAACAATCATGGGGACTCAACATCCTCCACAAGCAACAGGGTGACCTCAGCCTGGAGAGGACTGTCAAGAAACATCCAGTCAGGATCTTTGGAGAGCTTCATGAGGAGTGGACTGAGGCTGAAGAGAGACTAAACCCGTCTCATTCTTCACATCAAGACACTCCTGAACCAGAGACGACGTCAGAGGAGTCTTACCCGGGCTAACTTCATTTGTAAATCAAGCTCCAAGAGTCTGGAGGGAGAGAGGAGAAGCACAGAGTCCACGGTGATTGAAGTCCAGATTGAAGTCTCTGCAGTCTGTGATGGTTTGGGGTGTTGATTCTCTGAGTTCTATCAAGTCCAGCGGCAACACTTCCTGCTTTCATCTGATGACGCTGACTTCCTGTCTCAGCGGGACTTTGCACCTGCCCACAGCGCCAAAACTTTCACCACATGGTTGTCTCACCGTGATGTTTCTGTGCTCGACTTATCAGGCCCCTCTCCTTTGGAACCATCTACCAGTCAGGGTCCGGGAGGCAGACACCCTCTCCACTTTTAAGAGTAGGCTTCAAACTTTCCTTTTTGATAAAGCTTATAGTTAGAGCTGGATCAGGACTTGGACCAGCTTTTGTCATGCTGCTATAGGCCTAGACTGCCGGGGGAACTGGCACACTGACACACTGGGATCCTAGCTCACCCCCTTCCCCCCAACCCCTTCATCACTTACTTTAACTCTGCCTGTCCCATTAAAGTTACTAACCATAGACCTTTCTGGAGTCCCTGAGCTCCCTTGTCTCGTAGATTCCTCTGAGCTGCCGTAGACGTCCTCCTGCTGTGGACGATCTGGACTCCAGCTGATACGGACGTGCTGGACTCCAGCGGCAACAGCTTCTACGACTCGTCTCATCACTATCACTTCTCTCTCTTACTCCCCTCTATCTGTCTTTCCAGACCCAACTCAGTCGAGGCATGATGTGTGTCTAACATGAGTCTGGTCCTGCTGGAGGTTTCTGCCTGTTAAAGGAAGTTTTTCCTCTCCACTGTAACTAGCTAAATACTGCGAGGTGTAATGCTCATGGTGGATTAAGGTGGGGTCAGACTGAGTCTTACCCTGTCTTGGTGTTGGGTCTCTGTTCATAATTTGACATAGAGTGGTCTAGACCTGCTCTGTTTGTAAAAGCGTCTTGAGATAACGTTTGTTGTGATTTGGCGCTATACAAATAAAGATTGATTGATTGACTTGCATGACCTGAATCCTAAACAGAGTCTGTGAGGTGTTGTCAAGACTCTATGAGTGAATATATTGTATCAGAAATCATTAATCCCTTTATTGATTGATCTTCAGAAATAATCGAATATCTGATAACAGATTTCAATGTTTATGCGCCAAAAATGAACTTCATGATGCACCTTTATTCAGAAATACACACTGCATTCTTCCTAATGGCCTCCAGGGGGCAATCCGAGTTCCTTCCCTCAGTCTTCCTATTTACAGGCGCAGTTGTTCTCGGCCGCACTCGTCCATACAAAACATGCGAGAGGTTATCAAAATGTGTTTATTTCCTCCTTTGTACAACTCAAAGATGTCACCTTGAACCTTGATATAATAAATAAGACGTCATATAAAACTGCCAACAGTTGTCCTGACAGAGAATTCATCACACGTATCCTACATTTAGAGAAAAGGGATTTAAGAGGATACACGACAAAGATACTCACAAACATGTACGTCATCCAGAAGTATAATTTGCGTATTGACACATTTACATAAACGTACAGAAGACTTTCAGACTCGTCTCGTCGTTGCTCTGGTAGGAATGAAGACTGGGGAGGTTTGTACAGTGACAGTGAGTTCTTAATTTTGGATGTGTTTACAGTACAGAGATGGCAAATCTGAGGTAACATGAAACATTTAATGTGAAGGAGTTTCACAAGGCGAGGTGTGCTGTTCAGGGTCCGCCTTCACAAAGATGGCGTCAGAATTACTTCAAAAAGGAGAGGACGAATAAAAAGAATCATACAAACCAAGTGACAAAACCCAAACGGACAAATCCTCTCAGTCTCTCAGTTTTCAGCCCCCCATCGCCTCACATGTCACTGGGGCCCTTCATGCCAGAGTCCTTTGCAGAAACCGGTGACGCCACCATGGCTAGGATGCACTGTGACGACTCGCAGTATCCGTTCAGACCGGGAGTACCAGGAGGTCCTGGGACGCCGACCGCTCCAGGAACACCACGAGGTCCTCGATCTCCTTCACGACCATCTCTGCCGTAAGCTGCACGACCGTGATTACCTGAAGGAACGATGGAGCATAGTGTGGGTGGTTTGCAGTGACTTCCACTACAGAGTCCTGACTGTTTTTAATGCAGAGACTTCCACTACAGAGTCATGTCTGTTTTTAATGCAGTGACTTCCACTACAGAGTCATGTCTGTTTTTAATGCAGTGATTCCACTACAGAGTCATGTCTGTGTTTAATGCAGTGACTTCCACTACAGAGTCATGTCTGTGTTTAATGCAGTGACTTCCACTACAGAGTCATGTCTGTGTTTAATGCAGTGACTTCCACTACAGAGTCATGTCTGTTTTTAATGCAGTGACTTCCACTACAGAGTCATGACTGTTTTTAATGCAGTGACTTCTACTACAGATTCATGTCTGTTTTTAATGCAGTGACTTCCACTACAGAGTCATGTCTGTTTTTAATGCAGTGACTTCCACTACAGAGTCATGTCTGTATTTAATGCAGTGACTTCCACTACAGAGTCCTGACTGTTTTTAATGCAGTGACTTCCACTACAGAGTCATGTCTGTGTTTAATGCAGTGACTTCCACTACAGAGTCATGTCTGTGTTTAATGCAGTGACTTCCACTACAGTCATGTCTGTTTTTAATGCAGTGACTTCCACTACAGAGTCATGTCTGTTTTTAATGCAGTGACTTCCACTACAGAGTCATGTCTGTTTTTAATGCAGTGACTTCCACTACAGAGTCATGTCTGTTTTTAATGCAGTGACTTCCACTACAGAGTCATGTCTGTGTTTAATGCAGTGACTTACACTACAGAGTCATGTCTGTTTTTAATGCAGTGACTTCCACTACAGAGTCATGTCTGTTTCTAATGCAGTGACTTCCACTACAGAGTCATGTCTGTTTTTAATGCAGTGACTTCCACTACAGAGTCATGTCTGTGTTTAATGCAGTGACTTCCACTACAGAGTCATGTCTGTTTTTAATGCAGTGACTTCCACTACAGAGTCATGTCTGTTTTTAATGCAGTGACTTCCACTAAAGAGTCATGTCTGTTTACAATGCAGTGACTTCCACTACAGAGTCATGTCTGTGTTTAATGCAGTGACTTCCACTACAGAGTCATGTCTGTGTTTAATGCAGTGACTTCCACTACAGAGTCATGTCTGTTTTTAATGCAGTGACTTCCACTAAAGAGTCATGTCTGTTTATAATGCAGTGACTTCCACTACAGAGTCATGTCTGTTTTTAATGCAGTGACTTCCACTACAGAGTCATGTCTGTTTTTAATGCAGTGACTTCCACTACAGAGACATGTCTGTGTTTAATGCAGTGACTTCCACTACAGAGTCATGTCTGTTTTTAATGCAGTGACTTCCACTACAGAGTCATGTCTGTGTTTAATGCAGTGACTTCCACTACAGAGTCATGTCTGTTTTTGATGCAGTGACTACCACTACAGAGCCATGTCTGTTTTAATGCAGTGACTTCCACTACAGAGTCATGTCTGTTTTTAATGCAGTGACTTCCACTACAGAGTCATGTCTGTTTTTAATGCAATGACTTCCACTACAGAGTCATGTCTGTGTTTAATGCAGTGACTTCCACTACAGAGTCATGTCTGTTTTTAATGCAGTGACTTCCACTACAGAGTCACGTCTGTTTTTAATGCAGTGACTTCCACTACAGAGTCACGTCTGTTTTTAATGCAGTGACTTCCACTACAGAGTCATGTCTGTTTTTAATGCAGTGACTTCCACTACAGAGTCACGTCTGTTTTTAATGCAGTGACTTCCACTACAGAGTCATGTCTGTTTTGACTGCAGTGACTTCCACTACAGAGTCATGTCTGTGTTTAATGCAGTGACTTCCACTACGGAGTCATGTCTGTTTTTAATGCAGTGACTTCCACTACAGAGTCATGTCTGTTTTTAATGCAGTGACTTCCACTACAGAGTCATGTCTGTTTATAATGCAGTGACTTCCACTACAGAGTCATGACTGTTTTTAATGCAGTGACTTCCCCACAGAGTCATGTCTGTTTTTAATGCAGTGACTTCCACTACAGAGTCATGTCTGTTTTTAATGCAGTGACTTCCACTACAGAGTCATGTCTGTTTCTAATGCAGTGACTTCCACTACAGAGTCATGACTGTTTTTAATGCAGTGACTTCCACTACAGAGTCATGTCTGTTTCTAATGCAGTGACTTCCACTACAGAGTCATGACTGTTTTTAATGCAGTGACTTCCACTACAGAGTCATGTCTGTGTTTAATGCAGTGACTTCCACTACAGAGTCATGTCTGTTTTTAATGCAGTGACTTCCACTACAGAGTCATGTCTGTTTCTAACGCAGTGACTTCCACTACAGAGTCATGTCTGTTATTAATGCAGTGGCCTCTTCAGGGCCTGAAGATCAGGTCCATCCAGTCTTGGTTTTGGTCCTTGTTGAGACTGCTGTGTGTTTGATGCACCTGAGTCAGAAGTGAGGGTATCTTTAGGGTCATGCGTGTTATTTACCTGGTAGACCGGGGGCACCTGGGTCCCCTTTGGCTCCTCTTGCTGTGGGTCCTCTGTCCCCTTTGTCTCCCTGATCACCTGCAGAGGAGACGTGATAACTATCATCAAGAGGACGACACATAATCCAAGTTTCCAACATTTAGCAGAAGTTCAACCTCCCCAGACTTCAGTTGTCTGACCCCCCTCTTCAGTGTAAGAGCTTCTTACCTCTGGGTCCTTTGCGACCCATCACCCCGAGGGGACCCTTCAGACCGGGCAGTCCTCGTGATCCAGTGTGTCCGGGGAAACCATTTTCTCCAGTGGATCCTGGAGGTCCAGGCGGGCCGGGGGGACCGGGAATTCCTGCGATGCCCGACTCAGGTCTGCTCAGAGAGGCTGCTAGCTGGGCCAGCTGCTCTGTGACACAGGAGGACATGTCAGACGTTTAGATTTAAACATACAGGAGCAGCTGATCAGACTGATGTAGAGCCTGAGAATCTTAATTATTAAGCATGTTTTGGGATGCATGTTTGGGAGGTGTTATAAAAACAAGTTTCTTGTGTTGATTTAAAGCAGTGAGTTCAGTAAGAAGATAAACACTTACCTTGCATTACCCTCATGCAGACTTGTTTGATGTGTGTGTCTGTTGGAGATTTCCCCTGAACCAACAAAAGATTATGATGATGAGACATTTATTCATTCATTTTTTATTCATTTCTAATCATATTTGGCATTCTATTTCTTCTTTAGTTTGGATTTCATCCTCATTATTATTCAGTTATCTTAGCATAAAGCTGTTGAAGCAGCGATTCTTGTATTCAAGTTGTTTAACGTGTGTACATCAGTGGCAAACATGACCCTGAGAGAACCACATATATATCTAGTTTTATGAACCCTGATGTAAAACAAATCATATTTTCTTTTAGATATTCTCAAAATAGTTTTAAATACTGGATTAATTTTTATAAAACAGGAACTCAAAAACTAGTTTCTGATGAGATAAACAAAGGTTGTCCTTCAGTGTGATGAGCAGCTCTGAGTCAGCAGATCAACAAAACCCCTCACCGCTGATCCCTGAGTCCCAGGCAGACCTGGTACCCCCATGTCTCCCTGCATGCCCCGGGGTCCCGGCTGGCCCAGTTTGCCCTCTTTCCCCTCCTGTCCTCGGCCGCCCTCAGGTCCTTTGTTTCCTGTCTCTCCTGGTGGTCCGGTCTGAAATCAACAGCAGCAAGAAACTAACATCAGGAGGATTGGACAGTAAATGTTTACATACAGGTTCAACTCTGGAGCTGAGATAAGAGGAGAACAAGGAAGTGAGGACGTGAGGAAGTGAAGAAGTGAGGAAGTGAAGAAGGGAGGAAGTGTCTGTAGGTGAACTTACCGCTCCTTTCTCTCCTGCCTCTCCTTGATCTCCCTGGAAGAGAAAAGACATGTTGATAATCGTGGACGTGTTAAATCAAAATGTTAAATATAAATCAAAATGTTAAATATAAATCTAAACGTTAAACATAAATTGAAATGTAAAATCGAAATGTTAAATCGAGGTGTGAAATATAAATCGAAATGTTAAATATAAATCAAAATGTTAAATATTAATCTAAACGTTAAACATAAATTGAAATGTTAAATCGAATTGTTAAATCGAGATGTGAAATATAAATCGAAATGTTAAATATAAATCAAACTGTTAAATATAAATCTAAACGTTAAACATAAATTGAAATGTTAAATCGAGATGTTCAATCGAGATGTTAAATCGAGATGTGAAATATAAATCAAAATGTTAAATATAAATCAAAATGTTAACGATAAAAAGTAACGTTAAACATAAATTGAAATGTTAAATATAAATCAAAATGTTAAATATAAATCGAAACATTAAATATAAATCGAAATTTTAAATATAAATCGAAACGTTAAATATAAATCGAAATGTTAAATATAAATCGGAACGTTAAACAAATCAAAATGTTAAATCGAAATCTTAAATCAAAATGTTAAATCAAAATGTTAAATCAAAATGTTAAATCAAGCTTTTAAATATAAATCGAAACGTTAAATGTAAATCGAAATGTTAAATCGAAATGTTAAATCAAGATGTTAAATATAAATCGAAATGTAAATATAAATCGAAATGTTAAATCGAAATGTTAAATCGAAATGTTAAATCGAAATGTTAAATCGAAATGTTAAATCGAAATGTTAAATATAAATCGAAATGTAAATATAAATCAAGATGTTAAATATAAATCGAAATGTAAATATAAATCGAAATGTAAATATAAATCAAAATGTTAAATCAAAATGTTAAATATAAATTGAAACCTCGAACGCCGATGTTTTGGTCGATCACTCACCAGCTCTCCGGTGTCTCCTGCTGTCCCTTCAGCACCTGCAGGTCCCTGAAACAGAGATTAATGTGATCCATCTGAACTCTCTCTGATCTGAAACAAACAGCAGGTGTCATATTACAACTTGTGAAACGTACCTGTTCTCCCTGTGCTCCATCCAGACCCACTGCACCCTGAGAGAACAAGAACATGGTCAGTGTTTATCACTCTAATGATATAAAGTTAGGTCTGTACTGTGGTTCAGGATATCTGACTGTCTCTTCATGACTTCTGTCTGGATTTGTCTGATTGGACTAATATGACTGGGGGAGCAGTTTGGCTTAGCTTGCGCCACGTACACAGACGCTATCGTCCTTGATGTAGCAGTCACTGGTTCAACTTCCAGACACAACCTTTTGCTGCCTTCCCCCGTTTCCCCTCCTTACATTCCCCTTCTCTCTTCAGCTGCCCCATCTAACCAAGTCCCAAAAAAGCCCCCCCATAAAAACTTGCTGGCAACATTAGCATTTATTTGGAGTTATGTGTAAAGGAAGGTAAATATTCATCCATCTTTTTGCTATGTTTTTGGTCTCCTCCACCTTCAGTGGGAAAATCTGTCTCATCAACAGCAAAACGCTCCAAGCTTTCAATGAGCAAATTAGAAGATTTACTGCTGTTCATCAATCAGACAGGCAGGCAGCAACTAAGTCACATCTAACAGTAGTTCAATCTCTGAAATGATACGCCTAATGTTCCTAACTCTAGCACAAAGTGGACCACGCTGATGCCGATGTCTCTGGGTGTTGAGTTAGGGACCCTGAAGTTGCTGAAATTGGAATAAGACAACTTTTGGGGTTTGCTCATTTGAGAAGAAAAGAGGGGTGTTAAATATTCCCATACCCGGTCGCCCTTCTGGCCACGGTACCCAGCTGGACCAGGAAGTCCTGGAAGGCCTGGATCCCCTTTGCCTCCCTGTGAATACACACACACACACACACACACACACACACACACATTTAAAACAGTTAGACAGAATATGCACATACACACTGACAGTCACAACACAGGACCAACTGTGTGACGCTCAGAAAGCTTGACCTGACCCAACCACAGAAAAACACAAACATTTGGAGCGTCAAATCATCTGAGCGGCGAGCCTCGACCCGTTCCACCCTCCCTCGTGTGTGTGGGTACCGACTGTGGGTCCACCGGTTTAAGGCATTCCTGGGGAACAGAGAGCTCTTTCAGGGCTTCTCAGGTTCTTTTCCTGCCCTGGATCCCCCCCCCCCCCGATCAGCAGAAAATAAACCCCCATCGGACCTTCAGATTTCTGTAACAAGGGGCCATTCATGCTCGCTCCCCGCCGGATTAGGAACTTAACTGCTGCGACAGGAGTTCATAAAAAAACCTGCCAGTCTAATAAAAGCATGGCACAAGACTTCAGGTCCCTGACACCGTCTTAAGCTTATCTTGGTGACCGATCGTCGTGTTCGATATCAGTCGGGACAGTAGAGAGTATTTTGGGACACTGATCTCTCTCTTTGTATTTCAGGGTTTTTTCTGATCTCTCCAAATTCTGCACGAGAGCACAGAGCAGAGAGGTTAAGTTGAGGCATCCCTGATCTGATTTTCATGCAGATCTATTCCCAGAACAGTATTACCATAATCCTGTTATTCCTCTTAGATTGGGTCGGAGTTAACCCTCACAGTTCCTTTTCACACCAGTGGGAGATCTCAGAACCTCCAAGAAGCCAATGGCAGGATTTGATTTGACAAAGTGAAAGTAAACAAGGTTGTACTTGACAATCTGGGAACTCATCAGCTATTATCTGACGAGGATATATGCCTCAAAGAAGGATGGCAAACTTGTTTGGTAGTAACCAGTAGTTTGGGATAAAATACGTCTACGCCGTCATTTCTTGGTTAATTACATCCCCCAGAGAAGCCCTCATTGATTTGCTTCTGATAAGTCTCAGTTTCACTGTAAGCAGTGATTCACTTCCAGCCAAGAGTTCCTTTTCCAGTTTGCAGTCCGATTCGCAACTCATGAAGAAACAGTGCGTTCAGATATAACAAGAAAGCAAATTTGGCCCCTCCATCTGTTGCTAGGGAGTCTCAGTTTCACTGTAAACAGTTCCACAGAGGCTTCCCTCTGGCTTCCTTCAGCGGTATGAACCTGAAACAGGAACTGATGTTCTCGTGATGTTCTTGTAATTAACGGGTCTTCAGTTTGCTGAAATAACAACATCATGATGCAGATTAGTCCAAAGTCCAAAGTCAAGCTTTGTCAGGTCTGTCCTCAAGAGGAGAAGAAAACTACGTCTACAATGTTTGTTTGTTGAATGGAGGTCTATGAAAGAGGATTAGAGACACTGATGTTTCTTTAGCTCTGACCTTCTTCACGGAATGTTCCATTTGTTCTCAGAATTCTGACATCATCAAAGACAGAATTATGACATCATCAAAGACAGAATTCTGACATCATCAAAGACAGAATTCTGGAATTATGACATCATCAAAGACAGAATTCTGGAATTATGACATCATCAAAGACGGAATTCTAGAATTATGTCTTTGATGTCAGAATTCTAGAACACCTGCTGTTGCTCTCCATACAGACTGTTTCTCCTGCTGACACCTGATTGGTGGATACTCCTCAGACTACAGAAAGAGACCAGAACCCTTCTCAGACTAAAACCCAGACCCCTGAGATCCAGATTCAACATGTCTCTGAATCAGAATCTGTAATTACAGGTTAGTTGTAGCTGAAAGTAAAAAGCTTTGTCAGGTCTGTCCTCAAGAGGAGAAGAAAACTACGTCTACAATGTTTGTTTGTTGAATGGAGGTGGGATCCATCATTTCTGATGCTGCGTTCAGGGAAGTCGGGAAATCTAAACGCTGATTGTCTTTAGTGACACAGCATCAAGCAGATTAGTGTCTCAGTGTAAATGTTTGACCTAGAACAGATTGTTGGTCTGGTTCGGCCGATGAGAGTTGGGATGTCATTAAGCTGGATTGTGTTCCTCCTGCTGTTGCTCTCCATACAGACTGTTCTTCCTGCAGACACCAGAGCCTCCTTCACACTACGTCACTCATTGTTTTGGCGCTCCAGGTGATTCAACCTTGACACTCTCTCTGAGCACTTACTCTGGCTCCTGGTGATCCTGCAGGCCCCTCATGTCCTCTCTCTCCTCGTTCACCC
The DNA here is from genome assembly GCF_009762535.1 of Notolabrus celidotus. Lineage (NCBI taxonomy): Eukaryota > Metazoa > Chordata > Actinopteri > Labriformes > Labridae > Notolabrus > Notolabrus celidotus. The sequence goes on from NC_048278.1 coordinate 37,579,523, forward strand.
TAAAGGAAAGGAAAGGAGAGGTAGGATCTGGATGAAAAACACAAATAGATTCCTAAACATGTCTGCAAAGACGAATTAATATCAATCATATGAAGATTTAAATTGTTGATGTTTGGTTTTGACTGTAGAATTAAAGATTTGAGGGGAGAGTCATCATGATGAGGGCTAGAAGTAAAGGGGAGGAGTTTAACCCTAATATTGCACATGTATTGCATATCTCAGAGAGTAATCTTGAGGTGATGATGACTCACTGGTCCTCCTCGGGGTCCGGCGGGTCCAACCTCCCCCTGCTCGCCTCGCTCACCCTGGAAACAAAACAAAACAAATCAGATCAGCATTTTTGCTCGTAGTCAAACCTCCGTCTCTGCATTTCAATTTGATTCCCACGTACCTGCTTCCCTGGAGACCCCATCAGTCCTACAACCCCTGGATCACCAGTGACACCCTGTAAAGAGGAACAGTACAGACTTCAAAATGCGTCCAGTGGTGACAGTAAACATAGAAACATCTGTAATAAGTTCTGTTTCTAGTTTTTGTGTGAACTGTTGCACCGATCTTGATCGTACCTGTGCAGCAGCGTGACCTTTTTGACCGTAAGCGCCTGGTAAACCCTGCGTGAAGAATGCACAGTTGAATGAAAACTTCTAAGCTCATATGTTCACGCTGATACTGATGCTTCTTTTAGGGTGAGACTTACAGGAAGCCCTTGTGGACCAGCGTCACCAGGAGCCCCACTTTTTCCTGGAAGACCCTAAAAACAAGAATAAAAATCAGACGTCATGTTTCTAAAAGTCCTCAGAGTTTAGGAAACCACCTTCAGAACACGGCGATGAAACATGCTGATACATGAACAGGTCGTTGTTACATTTGTAGCTGGCAGCCCGGGTATCCCCTCACGTCCATCTGGACCAGGAAGGCCCTGTTGAAGAGAAAGATAAGAGATTAAAAACCAAATATTATGGGAGGAGGAGTGCATAACATTACATACATGAGAATACATTATGGGAGGATGTAGAGGTGGGTAGTAAAATGGTACATTATTATGATGCAGATAATTTGCTAAGGTGTTTTTACAGCAGGCTCTAAAGGGAGGTGGAGTCGTAAATGAAGCACTTGGCTTTGTTTTTCTGGCTCTTCAGAAGACATGAAGACACTCGAGTCAGTTTTAGAAGAGTTTGTTTTAAAGTTCAGCCCAAATTTAACCGCCTATCTTGGAAAGGCACATCAAAGCTGGGGAACCAAGCCAACCGTCAATAAAAACAGGAAGTAGAAATCCTTCGAAATCTCTGACTCACTACCCCTTTTCAAATCAAAACTCAAACCCCATCTTTTCCAATCTGTCTAATTTATCTGCTTCATTTTAACTTGGTGTTCCTCTGCTTGTTGTTTTTTATTTATTTTATCACGTTTTATTATTGTGTTTTAATCTTTCTGTAAAGTGACCTTCTCTTTGTGTGAGTTTAAATTGAGCAGAATGGTATTTATCTATTTCGATTTTACTCATATTTGATCCCTTAATTAATCCCTTAATTATGCAAAACGTGCAACCCTAATATCTTCTAAACGACTGAGTTAAAAAAATATCCCCAGGCTGTAAACATGTTTATTTCTGCTGGGAAGATCGTGTTTTTTGAATGGGTGTGTATGTGGTGTCCGGGGCTTTCAGAGCCAGCCTCAAGTGGACACATGAGGAAACTGCAGTTTTGGGGACTTCTGTATCGGCTAGATTTCTGACAACTGTGTGAGGCTTGTACAGCACTTTGATCGACTGTGGTCTTCCTTTCCTAAATCAAACTCTACTCTTTTAAGGTTTCTCAGAATGAATCTGACCCTAACGATATCCAAGTGATTCTATCAAGACCTCGTAACCCCCAAACCACTTGGAGTTACAACCATAAAGATAAACCACCTCTAAAGAGCTGTGATCCCGTTAACTAGTTTCTAAATGACTGAATTAAATCTTTTATTTTGAAGGAAAGGGGAAATGAGTCATAGGATAAAATGTTGCTCACAGCCTCTCCCTTTGGTCCTGGTACTCCTCTGATCCCTGCTGGACCTTGATCCCCCTGAGACGAGACAAAGAAGTAAAAACGATTAGGTACTTATAACATTGTATTTCAGTGGTAACAGGATTTTAAGACTTGTTAGTGTGTCTTTGTTTTCATGTCTTACCAGCACTCCACCTGGACCGGGTTCACCAATGGCTCCTCTTTGGCCCCTATCTCCCTAAAAACATGTCATCAGTTTTTTTTATCATTGTATGGTTTAGGTATATAAGGAAGGGTTACTTCACATTATATTAAGATGAGTACTCACTGGACCTCCCATGATCCCCTGAGGACCTAGATCACCGGGTTTTCCTCGAGGTCCCTGATGGTGGAGGAAGAAAATTGTAGTCCAGTTAAAAACTGTTTTTCATTGAAGCAGGAAAAAAAATCTAAACTTTGTGAAATATCTCAACAAATAAAATAGAAACTGAGTTAGAGTCAGAGGAGAATGAGAACGTTTAATGATCTCTGGCTTCACTGTTTTGGATTGACCTGGATTGTGTTTACTATCATCATAAAAAGTGTTTGTATTAACGCACCATCTGTTGGCTACATTCACAAACCTTACAATGACATTTCCTGGTGTTTCAGGACCATCAAAGTAATGGATGTTTTAATTCCAGTGCTTCTGCACATTTTTAAAAATCAAATTGAAGCCCAAAAAAGAAAAACCTGTACTCTTGTTTCACACAAAACTTTGTTATTAGCTCATGTGGATCATATTTTACCAAATATCCAAAGTTTAAAAAGTTACAAGTCACTGATGATCCAGAGGCGGAGCCATGGGGTGGCCAGGATCTCTGACTGGCCATCCTGTCATTCTTAATCATGATTGGCTGTTGGCCTAGTCAGAGGCGGGACTTACATTGGAATCAACTGTTTACGTTGTGTCATTTTATTTTGTTGGTGCTTTGGACAAACATCTTTTTAAATGTTGTCTCTGTTGAGTTAAAGTTAAAAATTATAAATGAGAATATAACATTTGGGTTCTTTTATATCAGGAGTTAAGGTAGATGTGGTTAGTGGGGGTAACCCACTTAGGTTTAGGGTAAGCCCCTAATGTTTACCATGCCTGGCCACTCCTACAAAAGTCTGAGCCACAGTTTGACCACCCCCCAAAAAAATATGGCTCCGCCCCTTTTATGGTCTGTTCTTTGGTCTTTCAGTGAACCATTCAATTCCCCTTATTTGTCATGCATTTCCCCAACTTCTTCTCCTCCACTCTTTAGTTCATGATTTGTAAATGCACACCGTAGAAGAACTACTAGACAGCATGGATTTTATAAAATATTCAACATGTCTTAGTCAAAGATCTCAAATTTGAGAAATATAATTTTCTAAGGACTCAGAAAGTGAGTTGAACTTTTTAATTTTGGTCATAAAGATCTTTTTCTGCATGATTTGAAAAATGACTGAGGAAAATGTTGATTTTATTTTCTTTGTCTTTACTTCCTCAATGTTAAACCGCGTCAACACGTTACACTTGAAGGCAACATACGTGACCTCACACATATTTAGTGAGCTTTTCAATTTCTAAGCTTGAGATGAGATTGAGATATGGTATATTTTTAATTCCTGAAAAAGCAGCTTACAAACATGAAGTTGGTCAACTTTATTTGGTCAGAGGTTAGGGAATATTTTGGGTCTCTTTCCTTGAGTTGTATTTTTGAGTGAATCCTTGAAACATCTCTAGTTTGTGACCGTGTGACGTCTTACCCTGTCCCCTTTGGAGCCCAATATTCCTAGAAGGCCTCTTGGTCCACCTGGGCCCTAAAATCACTCAGCGGAGAGGAGGAGAGAGAGACATGTCCGATGTTAACATGTTTGACTGAGGAAGGAGAAGTCATCTCGATTAAAACAGAGAGAAAGGTCAAATATTTTACTGGTAGTCCTTGAGCTCCGACGTCACCCAGCAGCCCCTGCTCGCCCTCCTCGCCCTGAAAAACAACACAAATTCGTCCACAGTTAGCAGTTGTGTGCTTTCTCTTTTGGCAATTCCAGTCTCCTAAAGCCACCTTTGTAGTGGCTATAACCTCCTAAAATGTCTTCAACATAGGGAGAAATAACTGAGCTCACTGTGGGATAGTGATTAGTAATGAAGCCCCAGTTAAGCTAGCACTGCATAAGACGGTGAGCTGAAGCTAAGCTACTGCAAATTAGCACAATCACAAAAGTGTTTAATGTTAAATTCAGACGTCCTCTCAAACATAACACATGGATAAATATCACTTTAACTAAGATAAAAAAATAACTTATTTAATGTATTTCAGCAGAGTGTGTCACATATCAACACAACATGGGGCGCACCCTGCGACTCTGCAGGGGCTCCAGCAGAGGGCGCTGATGTCACACCCAAATACAAGTCCCAGTGTAAAGGAAATAAAAATACATAATTCTCAGCATTTATGGGTTTAAAATGTAAACATTACTGCAGCTATATTCACACATGCTAATAACTTATGAGTATACGGGAGCTAATGTTACCTTATGTCCTTGTCGTCCAGGCTCACCAAATTCACCTTTAAGTCCTTTGTGGCCCTACAGGAAGCAGTAAGGAGGAACATTCATTTATTTGAAATGCTCTTTAAAGAACAGGCTTATGCTAAAGCTAAAGCTAGGTTGTAGTGAAGTCATAAAGCAATAAAAGGATGGAGGATGTTTCTCTTACTTTCATGCCGGGGAGACCGGAGTGTCCGTGCAGACCGGAGGGGCAGGCGTTGGGACACTGAAAAACACAACAGCCTATTTGAGGTCATGGAAGAGCCCTGCCACCAGGGGGCTCCACTGACAGCTAGACCAAGCGAAGGTTAGCAAAATTTCTAACAGTTACATTTTCACAATAACTATTGGTTTCAGACAGGAAGTTAACTTTTTCACACTTTATTTCGAGTTTAACAACAAATGTCAGAAAGAAGATAACGTGAATTTGAAAAGCAACGATTTCTAAGTGTTGCAGTGTTGATCTTATATCTCAGATATCATTTTCCATATGCTTTAGATGTCATCAGAATATTGATTGGTTATTCATCTTTATCACTTCAATTACAATTCTTCACACTGGGAAACCTGCACCTACAAGTACAGGAGCCATGTATGTGCCATGTATATGTACAATTATCAGCTTCTGGTACCTTACCTTGCTCCAAAGTAAAGAACTTTGTCATGAAAACATTGTGAAACAGTCACAGTTTGTCAGGTTTAAGCACCAAAACTTTATTTTAAAGTATAAAAAGAAAGCTTTTCATTGCAATATAGTATTTTGGCTCCTGTAATATTTACTCCAGCCACTAGGGGGCACCACTTCAAAGATAAAACAGGTGGTTTTACACCAAGAACTGCCTGCTTCATGGACTAGACAGCAAAGTGACTGATTTAAATGCTAACCATGATAACTAAACAGTGTTCTGAGCTGTTAGTCTAGTTAGCCACGCCCCTTATTTTGAAAAACTTGTAACTTTAATATCACATATATAATTCATATAATAATCATATTGACGTATTCCTTTACTCAGGTGACTTTATACTTCAGTTTTTAGGGCCTTTAGAAACACAAACTTAGAGAGCACTTGAGGAAGTAGATGTTCGTTATCTTTGGGGTCAAACTTACCAGGTCCTCGCCTTGATACACGCCTGGTGGACCCTTGAAAAAATAAAAGTATTTGAACTTTAATAATCAGTCACTCTGAGAGTCTTCACCAGCAGTACAGACGGAAGCTGTGATATTTACCCTCGGCCCAGCAACACCAGGAAGACCCACCGGACCTCTCTTTCCTCTGGCTCCCTGTGAGAAACACAAGTCTTTATTAACACAGTGTAAACAAACTCTGATCAATACACTCTATAACATTAACATCGCCATGTTTACTTTACATAACTGATGTGATACATTTACTCACAGATGCTCCAACTTTGCCCAGTTCACCTGGCAGCCCGTCTGTTCCAGGAATACCCTGTGAACAATTACCGAACATTAAACAGTCTAACCTTTAACACGATGAAATGAATTTGTTTTGTACAAACTTTTATAAAATAAGTTGCGTTGAATAAATAACAACCCTCTGTAAGTTGTGACACTTAAAGCTCCTGTGAGGACCTTTTTGCTGTGTCGATTTTGGCGCCCCCTGTGGTCAAAGTGGTAGCACTTGTCTCTTTGCTGTTTTTTTATCTTATACACGTAAAACTAGTTTTTTTTTTCTTTGCCATGATAAAGCTAAGGCTGTTAGCGCAGCATGCAGTCTGACACCTACCCCCCTCAGACGTTAAAATAACTATTTTTAAAAAACAACGTATCCTTATCGTTGACAGTCTTGTTTACTTTGTACGTCATAAATAGGTATTAACGTTAACACCAGCCTGAGATTCATGACAAAGCTTTAAAAATGGCGGTTTATAAAGTAACTTAACACTAAAAGTAATCTTGTGTTTGCTGCCCTCTTGTGGTTGAACGTGCAGTGATGTCAGAGTGTACTGGGGGTGTGGTCAGAACCCTGTGACATCACTAAAGAGGTCAACCAAGCTGCTCTGTTTAAGTTATTCTGTCAGGGTAAAATGCAGAGGTGCAGACTCGAGCTGCACGACTTGACTCAAGTCTGACTGGAGTCACAATTTGATGACTTTGGACTCGACTTGACAATATCATCAAAGACTTGCAGCTCCACTTGGACTTTGGCATCAATGACTCGGGACTTGACTCGGACTGTAGTCTGAGGACTTGAAAATACTTAAAGGTGACATATCATGCAAAATTGACTTTTTAATGGTTCTCTACCTGAAATCTGTGTCCCTGTCTACAAACCCCCTGAAAATGAAAATAATCCATTCTGCCCCTGTTCTGATTTCTCCACCTTTCTGTAAATGTGTGTGAAACCAGCCGTTTCAGACTTCAGTGTTTTTGTTACGTAACAACAATATCCGGTCTGTAACAGGAAGTCAGAGCTCGGAGCTTGTTCAGCCCATAGACTGTATAAAATACAACTCAACCCCTCCTCCGTTTTTCATTCCCTGCACACATGTGTGCTAACAAGGAGCTTAGGAGGGAGGCATGCTAGTTGTAGGCTGTCTTAATAAACACAAAGGTCGGTTTGACTCCCCACGTCTGCAGATTTGAAGATCTAGTGGATGATTTTTATTTATCATGGATAAGTGCTAGCGCTAGTTAGCATAGCTACATAGCTACATGTCGTAGCTGTAGCTGTGTACCAAGACACACGTCGACATACTGACAAATAAAACAACAAGAAACACTAAATCTGTGACCAATCCTTCAGAAAAGGTCCCGCTGCCTTTCTGGCAGAGGTCGGTTTGACTCCCCACGTCTGCAGATTTGAAGATCTAGTGGATGATTTTTATTTATCATGGATAAGTGCTAGCGCTAGTTAGCATAGCCACATAGCTACATGTTCGTAGCTGTGTACCAAGACACACGTCTACATACTGATAAATAAAACAACAAGAAACACTAAATCTATGACCAATCGTTCAGAAAGGTCCTGCTGCAGGCGCCTCTCCGTCAGGATCAGATTCAGAGGGTTGAAGTAACGCGATCTCTGAGCAGCCGTGTATATTCAGCCAACATGTAAACATTAGATCAACTTGCTGGAGAGCCGAGGCACATCCACTTCCTGAGGGGGCGTGGTCAGAGAGAAAACAGAGTGTTCTGAGGAGGACTGAAGAAGAGGGTTTTCAGGCAGACCAAAATCTGATTTCAAAGTGTTTTTTTGAGCATAAACTTTAAAGACATGTTTTGGGGACCTCTTAGACCAAAATATGTTGATGAAAAAAGCGTGATATGTCCCCTTTAAGATTTTGAGCATTAGATGAGTTAGAATGAATGTACGACGTCTCCAGAAGTTCATTTGTTGTTGCACCGCTTAGCACTGATTATATCCTGAATGCTAAGTCAGCACTCTTTTTCTGTGGGATTAAGTTCTGTCGCTCGCACTGGTCTTTTTAAAGTTTTCTACCTCTTTCAACAAAATGTCAATAAGAGGCAATGTAAACACCGAATGAAGAATGAAACAATCCAAAATGCATTAATTGTATTTGTCTAATTAAACAGATTGTTACATTGTTAAAATGGCATTTCATTTGGTAAACACTGCTTATGACTTGTAAGGACTCGAAAATTTCACGCCTATGACTTCGGACTTGACTCGACTTGTCTTGTCTTTACTTGAGACTTGACTTAGACTTGGGATTAAAGACTTGGAGACTTACTTGAGACTTGCAAAACAATGACTTTCTCCCACCTCTGGTAAAATGGTAGGATAGAAATTATTGGTCGAAACCAGGAAGTGCATGAGGACTGTGTCTTTGACAGAATGCAAAAACATAATCATGTTTTTAAATATTTAGAAAATATTACTCCCAAATAAATACTGACGTGCCAAATGACTCAATTCGGTCTCAAAGGTTTACGTACGAGTAACAGTTTAAATTTGCATTACATAAAACGTTTAAATTCAACCTTTTGTGACTTTCACTTTCAGTTCTTTAAGTTTGCGTTTATGCTAATGTGTAATTGTTTTCTAAGTAGCATTTTTAAAGGGTGTATTCACGACTACTTCCTTCTGTTATTTGTTCATTGTTTGTTGTTATTTTTGATGTTATAGAAATTATTTCACTGTTTTTTTTTCAATGTTGACCCTGGACCTTTAATCTCTCTTTATCCAAAAACACTGATGTAAAGATTCAGGAAGCTCTTAAAGCCAAAATGAGACCAAGAGATGATTGTAAGTGAGTACAGTGTGATACTCACATCGAGCCCGTCAGGTCCGACACCCTGTCAGAGAGAAAACCAGAGATGGACGGGGTCAGACAGAGACCGATCAGACAACAGATTCAAGAAGGACGTAGAACACGTAGAACGTAGCATGTATCAGAAAATCTACCAATGATACATGAGATACAAACTTATCATCAATAATCTAAATTTCTGTTCCATCAACATGTGGTCGTTAGTCAATCTCAGGTTGATATTTGTACTCACAGGCTCCCCAGGAGGTCCACGAGCGCCAGCATCTCCCTGAAACACAGACAACATTCATCAGACTCCAGACGATGCCGAGGAGTCAGACAAACACATCCTGATCTCAACAGGGGGAAGTATTTCATTAAATGTGTTGATGGGAAACTTACTTTTGGTCCCTGAGGGCCCACTCCACCCAGGTCTCCAGGAGGTCCAACAGGTCCCTACAATGGAAACACATGATTCTTTAAAAGACGTTTTAAAAAGGTGAAAAATATGATATATAAACCTGTCCCAGTATCCTCTCAGAAGAAAGGAACATAGAACAACATGTTTTGTGTCTCATAACTTCAGATGTATTTGTCCTCTGCTTTATAAGAGAAATTAAAGCCACACTAGAGGAACTGTTTTTTGCAAAGGGGACCCTAAGTTGGACTCGAAAACCAAGCATTGGATTCAAACAACACCAAAACACTAAACAGATTATGTCACCACTGAGTCAGACCTGGATTAGTCTGTCATCACAAAACTAACAAGAAAACTTCTATCCATCACAGCTCTGGTGTTGTTTGTAGTTGTAGGTCTTTATTTCTGACTGTTATGATAATTTCATTCACAAAAGTCCTCTCTAGATTAAACAACAAGCTGCAAAAACATCATTTCAGAACGAGGAAAACAATCAGAGAGGTTGTAAACAAGTCCAGCTGGATTATCTCAACCACTTAGTTTCTGTTCATCTAGCTCATCCAACCTGGAGTGATTCCAACAGAGTATCAGATTTTGGCAAGCTGCCGTCTTTGGCGTTGAAACAAGTGCAGTTCCTCAAGCATCCACTAGAGGTCTGGCCCCAAAAGTGAAGAAGTCTCCATTAACACCCGTGTTAAGATGCTCATTTTCACAGCAGCTTATGACGTGTTGACAGTCCGGTACAGAAATGATTTAAGTCTGAAGAGTCCAGTTATTTATCCGTACACACTGTAAGAAGAAGAAGTTAAGGGTGTGGCTGATTGGACAGACAGGAGGGGGCGCTGTAGCTGTATGCCAGGAGGCTTAAGGCCCGCCTCAGCTCCCCCTCTTTGACTGTCAGGGTTGGCCCAAAGTTAAGTGGAGTCAGCATTTCTAATAAAGCGTCTGCTATCGTTGGGCTTCTTAACGCCTCTTCAGAAACCAATGGGTGACTTTTCAGAGACTTGGTCCTTGTTGTGGTCGATCTTTGGGTCACGTTCAGGTTGTTGTGCTGCAAATAGATGAAGTCTTTGGTTGGGTGCATGGCTGTCTAAATTTAGGAATGGAACTCATGGAAGAACAACGGAATGCTGTCGGTTGATAGAAGCCAAATAGAACACTGATTCATTCTAGAATGCAGGAACAACCTGATCACACGTCATATCAAATCAATCCACAGGAAGTAGTCCGTCTCAATCCCCCTCTGCCTGTTGACACTGTGGTAAAAACGACAGTGTGGTCTCAGGCTGGTCTTGGTCGTGGGGGGATAATGACAGTTAGCGGGCACAGATGTGAGAGCAGCCTGAGGAGCTACTGGACCCCCAACCATCTCTGATACCCCTTTTTGACCGAGGCAGTTTCAGGGCCGGTTTGAAGCCGGCGCTAATTTGACTGCGAGTGAACCGTCTCCCGGCCGGGAAAACCGGATCCAGAGCGGCACCAACTCTTTGCTGGTCTAGAACCACGAACCGCTTGAGTCAGGGGCGAGTGGGGAGGGACGGGGTTTCCATTATCAAAACACAAACCAAACATGTTTCTGCCATTGTCTTGCAGCGGCAAAGCAGTGGTCGTCCGAGGAGACAAGCTGCCATTGTCCTCCGTCGTTGTTGTTGTGAAGGAAAGTTTTTGCTAGCGCTGCTGGGAAAAGCGGTCACGTAAATCTGACGTCATGACGTGCCTCTTCCACGGGCTTGAGGGGGTGGAAAAACAAACGGGTGCTGCATTGGTTCACGAGTTCAACCAGCTCCGAACCAGCGTGGAAATACAACCCGGTTCACGTTGGTTGTAAAGAGGTATGAGAGGGAAACTGGAGCGACATCCTGTCTTCTCATCCAGGCAACGGCAGCAGAAGTAAAAAGGTGTGGCTTTCCTGTCATCCTTAGCTCCTCCCCTTACCTGCCTCCTCCATAAAGAAGCTACAAAAGACTCTTCACCTGGTCAGAGACATCAGCGAGTGTTTTTGTGCTGGTCTCTGTTTCCAGCTCTGAATCTCCTCCTCTGTCCTCCACACCGTCACCGCAGCAGACAGCGAACACACTGAGCCCTTTCTGCTCCGCCTGCACCAGCACACGCTCCCCCCTGTCAGCCATCTCTGTGCAGCAGATCCCCCCCGTGCACTCCCCTCCACCTCACACAAAAAGACCCCTGTTCCTGCCAGGAAGCCACTCGAGACTCTCCCTTAAATAACCACATTGATTTATCCGGGGGGGACGGCGAGCGCCAAGACAAACTGCTCACACAGCAGCAGATCTGAACGCCTCACGTCCCGCCGCTCAGATCTGACAGACATCAATACGTCCTCTTACAAGCAGGACACAAAGTGACTCTCATCTTATGGATTAAAGGAACCAGACCCTACAGGATCTTTTATCTCTGCACCTTCTTAAAGAGACAAGACTCGTAACAAAGTCTCACACACGGACGAGTTCAGTTCGACACGTTGTTTCACTCACATCTGCTCCTGGAAGTCCGGACGCTCCAGCAGCTCCGTCTTTGCCGTTATCACCGTCAAGACCCTGAGAGCAGAACAACACGTGTTAGCAAAGGTTTACTGACGTGCACGAGTTTCACCGTCAGAGTCAGCATGAAGTTGATGAGGTGTGCTCACCGGTTCACCGTTCACCGTGGAGTCCACTCCTCTGTCACCCTGAAGAAGCACGAAGACAAGTTCAGAAAATGATGCTAAAAACAATCAGAATACTTTATTTAAGCTACTTTTAAAGTCAATTAGAATATTCGTTAGTGTTGAGCAGCGTCTAGACCTTGATCTTGGTTTTTCTAGAACTTTGCGACAGCCTCCAAATTGGACATTCATAAATCAGAGAAAACAGGACTTTTATAAGTACAAATATGAGGCTTATTTGAGAGGAATGAAGCGTTTTCATTCTTCAAATCTTCAATTTTAATCCAAACATATAACTTGTGGGCTTGCTCAAATATAAACACTTGTTCTGGGAATTTTTGGCGAAGCTAGGACAAGTTTGTGAAAGTGTGGCTCCACTTTCTGCAATGAAGAAAACACACTTGAACAATCTCTGAAGGGAAGTTTAACATTAAATCCTGCTGCAAGAGGTGGCTCAAAACACTTTGCTCAAAGGCACCTCGTTCAAGGCAAGGAGCACCTCTCCAAACTCTGTCTGTACTGGGATTTGAACCCCTCTAGTTCCCAAGCCAAGTCCCAACAGCTTGAGCTCCTGCCACCCCATAAGGACCTTTAAATCATAAATAACCTCAGTGTTGGAGTAGATGGAGCTCCCTCCAATAGTTTATGTCTGCAGAGTCAAAGGCTGCAGTTTCAGGAGCATAAACCTGGGACCGGATATCTAGGACCTTTGTCTTTTCGCGACAGTCATTGTTAGAGTTTTAGGCCAAGAGCCAGACCTCAAACTTTTTTCACTAGTATCTACGTTGGGCCGTCTCATGATGATAACGAGCTCTCTCAGCGCGGGGCTGTTTGGCCATGAGGCGCCCAAAACCCCTTTTTTTAAAAATGGTCCAAATCCAGAAAATAAGGAGTTACTATCAAGTTCTTTGTCATTCAAGTATGAAATGTGACGTAGAGTATCCTGACACATGGGGGAACATAGCAAAATAAGATTCTGGTGCTTGCTGATTATGTTTTTTCAAATATCATCCACAAAATACATAACAAGACTATAAAAACAGCATCTGATGGATGAAATCTCATGAGGAATTGTCCCTCTTGAGCATTATATGGTCAATGTCACGGCCTTGTTTGTATTCAAAAAACTTCCAAACTTTGTAAGCTTCAATTTGAGCTCTGTATCTTAAATATTTCACTTCCTGTGTCCCTAAGTACGTCACCAAACCCCAAATCAGAGAGAACTGAAATTTCATATTCCAGTGTTCCAGATGGAGGTTAGCCTGTTGCTTGAATCTAACTCTACTTTCATGTATTCTATTATTCTTGTGATGATAAGACACGCAAAAAATGGTCTTAGAATTGTAGTCCCAGAATCTACAACACCTGCCTCACTGTGACCCCGATCAGCTGTTTTCACCCACAACTCAAAACCTGTGACTCACATCGATGCCGTCCACTCCGGGCACGCCGGCTACTCCAGTCGGTCCTGCGGGGCCTCTGGGACCGACCGGGCCCCTCTGAAAAGCAAACACAGAAATCAGTTTATTTTCTCACTGAAATTCATCTCTTAATATCGCCCGCTGCTGTTGCTGCTGCCGCTGCTGGTGTGAAGGGCGGCTCACACAGAGCCTCTTTGTTTGGGTGAATGTGAGGGGAAAGGTCATGAAACTGAACCTGGTTTCCCATTTTAGTCCCATTATGCCGACTAAGTAACTGCATGTGTTCAGATTACGGCTGCTGCCCGGACCTTATTGGTGCCAGGTGTGCACAGGGGCATGAATGGAGCCCAGTTTGGATCAACAACATCAAAAATTACTGAAATAATGTCAGAATTATTCTTCTTTTCGCTACATATTCTTACATTGAGTTAAAAAGTGATTCTTTAGTGCTTTAATTAAAGAAATGTCAACATTCTGATGCTTTTAGTGTTTGAATAAATGACTCATACGACTAAAATATATGATTAGATGACTTAACGCCAAAGAAAATCCAACTCCAGCACACCTAAGGCCTTAAAAGTTAGATAGGAATTCAGAAAATCTTCATTAAAATGCATAAAAGTACATTTTTCTGTGTAGTATTTACACAATTCATTTTTTAAAGGGATAAATCTGTGAAATCAAACTCATTATTATCAAAGAAAAAAGCATAAAGGTGCACACAGGATCATAAATATAACAACTCTGAAGAATGTTAGGATACAAAAGGTGATTTAACTCCAATAAGTTCTCTGCTGAGCACCATGATAAACCATAAAAGCACCTTTTCTCAGTTCAGTGATGAAGAATAGAAGATAAGGAGCTCCTCTGTCTCACCTGAGCGGAGCAAATCAGAACAACTTGCAGTAAAATCACCAGCAGAGAGTCTCGACAGATCCCGGAGAGAGCCATGGTCCTCCCAGGCCCGAGGAAGACGCTGAAAAGTCCCTTTTACCCAGATTAGACGGGGCTCACGGTCACAGACGGTCCACCTGACAGCCGCCCCCCCCTGACTGAAAGCCCACTGGCTGCTGGAAGGGAGGGCGGGCAGAAAGTCCTGATTATTCATGAGACGCTGATCCACTGCAAGAGGAGGAGGAGGAGGAGGAGAGGAGAGGTGGAAGAGGAGGAGGAGGAGGAGGAGGAGAGGAGGAGAGGAGAGGAGGAGAGGAGGAGAGGAGGAGAGGAGAGGAAAGGAGAGGAGGATGCTGTACTTAGGTTATGATTAGGGTTAGGGTTAAGGTTAGGGTTATGAATAGGGTTAGGGTTATGATTGGGATTAGGGTTATGATTAGGGTTAGGGTTATGAATAGAGTTATGAATAGGGTTAGGGTTATGAATAGGGTTATGATTATGATTAGGGTAATGATTAGGATTAGGATTAGGGTTAGGGTTAGATTAGGATTAGGGTTAGGGTTAGGGTTATGATTAGGGTTAGGGTTAGGGTTATGATTAGGGTTAGGGTTATGATTAGGGTTAGGGTTAGGGTTAGGGTTATGATTAGGGTTAGGGTTATGATTAGGGTTAGGGTTAGGGTTAGGGTTATGATTAGGGTTAGGGTTATGAATAGGGTTAGGGTTATGATTAGGGTTAGGGTTAGGGTTATGATTAGGGTTAGGGTTAGGGTTAGGGTTAGGGTTATGATTAGGGTTAGGGTTAGGGTTAGGGTTAGGGTTATGATTAGGGTTAGGGTTAGGGTTATGATTAGGGTTAGGGTTAGGGTTATGATTAGGGTTAGGGTTAGGGTTATGATTAGGGTTAGGGTTAGGGTTAGGGTTAGGGTTATGATTAGGGTTAGGGTTAGGGTTAGGGTTATGATTAGGGTTAGGGTTAGGGTTAGGGTTAGGGTTATGATTAGGGTTAGGGTTAGGGTTAGGGTTAGGGTTATGATTAGGGTTAGGGTTATGATTAGGGTTAGGGTTAGGGCTTCCTATTTTGAGACCCGAGGTTGCCGCTTGGTCAGAATGTTACATGTTTTTCAAAGCGTTTATGATTTTGTTAATTTTTTTCTTAAATGTAAATTTGTTTTGTTCTTGATAAAAGTGTTTAATGTCATTTTGTTTTATAAAATGTAAAAATGTTTTCCAAAATACATCTGTCTGCTTGCACTTCCCAGCTCCCGTAGAAAACCTCATTTTATTGTTGATATTTCTGCATTGACTGACTTTAATTGATTAACACATGATTTGAAGTAATACTGGAGTACTCTCACATTGTGGTTTGCTATTTTTACTCATAAACTTTCATAAAACTGATTTCAACATCAGTTTTCCTCTTCTCTTGTGCTGTAATGACGCTCCAGCTCGGTGGGTGGCGCTGCAGTGAATCACTGCCGCTTATAAATCCACCGAAGAAGAAGAAGCAGAGCAGGGCGTCATTTTCAAAGCTCGTTAACTGTTGTCTGTTGTCTTGGAGCTGTTAGCTGTTAGCTCTTAGCCTGTAAACAACAAACACAGAGAGGGCTTCAGACTAAACCCAACATGTTCCTGTGATGGATTCAGAGTAATATCACAGAGACCTTCTCTCAGGTGAGAAACACATCCTTTAAACTCTCTCAGTGCTGTTTTAGAGCTTTTATTAGCTTTAGCCTAGCTTACATTCACATCCGGGTACCAGACCCAGCTTTAAAAACTGTGATTTTAAGGTTACCTTTTAGATTAAAACACCTTAAACTGACTTATTAATCAAACTTTTTGGCTGATTTAAATCTTTAATACTTTCTGGTAAATTCGGCATGCTTTAAACTCTCAACTAACTTTATAACAGAAACAAAATAAGAGTTTAAAAGCCACTTTTATTGATGTTTGTTGTATTTATGTAAGATTTTTTGATGATATTTGTCCCCCTCAGGTTTTATTCCACCTTCTCACCTCAGAGTTGTAAAATATGGACACCCTGGATTTCACTGAAGAGGAAATAAGGGAACAATTGGCCCTGCTGGGATATAAAAACATACCAAAACACAGGCTGCTGGAGTTCAAGCAAGGTTAGACTCTGATGCATCTGTCTTCTGTTCTTCTTTATTAGTAGTTTGTTCTAAAATGTGCATTAAATCAATAATATTCATGTTGTTAATAGTGCTAAACACCTGCAAGAGAGTTAGGACATGCAAATCTCTGATAAAACTCTGGGATTTCCATGTTTTGACTAATCTCCAGGGATTAGAATAACACTCTGTCTGTGTGATTTCAGATCTGGATGAGCTGATTCAACATGGAGAATGGAAAAGCTTGACCTCACCGTCTCAGACAAACTGTGACAAACCTCAGGCTGCAGCGTCTCGCCCGAGTCCTCCTGCCTACACCAAAGAGAAAGGTCAGGGCTCTCCTCTCACTGTAACTATCAGGATGTTTTCTTCTATGAAGCATGTCAGTATGGCGTGTGAGGGGTCATGTGACTCCTTTCAGTGGATTAAGTTAATATGCTGTGTGTGTGATCAGGTTGTCTCAAGCCTTCCCTTTTAAAATTGAGAATGAATCAACGTTGTTATGGGGCTTTGGACAATCAGAAGCATTCCATTCTATTCTGTTTTGATCTACTCCGTTCCATTCTACTCTTATTTACTCTGTTCTGTTCCATTCTATTCTGTTTTTTTTTTTTGTTTTTTTTTGAACAAATTTTTATTTAAAGTTGTACACATAGTATGTTACAGAGTCTGTTTAGAAGAAATTAAATTAGAAAACATTAGAACTCGGCAGGCATTTCCAGGCAGGCAGTCATAGATAGGTTCCTAGTTTTGGTCTCATCCACACAAAGAAACAAGGAGGGAAAGACCCCCCCCCCCTCAAGTTACTCTATCATAATTGTTTGGCAGTTGAAGGTGCTTAACTACAGGAGCCCACAAAGTTAAGAACAAATCCAATCTACAGTGAAGTTTTGCAGTTATCTTTTCCATCAGATAAACTGTCTTTAATCTCTCTTTCCATTGGTGAAGGGTGGGAGGTAGTGGTTTCAGCCAGGTCAATGTTATCATTTTCCTGGCTACTAATAAAAGGACATGCAACAATTTGACTTTCTTTTTGTCCATAGCTCCCTCTGGGACTAAACCTAATATATAATATCGTGGATCCAATGGCAAATCAACCTTCAAAATAGATCGAACTTCTATTTGGATCCCTAACCAAAAGTTTTTTAATATCGGGCAATCCCAGAAAATGTGGGTATGGTCTCCCACTTGTTTACAGTTTCTCCAACACAGGTTTGACCTATTTCTATCATATTTTGATGTAATCACAGGAGTTTTAAAATATCTCAATTTTAGTTTCCAATTAAATTCTTTCCATGTAGGACTGCTCGTGATTTTATGTCCTTTTTCACAGGCTTTTTCCCATTTTTCATCCTCAATGATAACGTTCATCTCAATCTCCCATCTCTCTTTTATGTCCAGAGAGTTTCCAGAAGGGTGTGTCTGTAAACATTTGTAAATATTTGAAACTATTTTCCTGGCACTCTTTTCATCTATGCATTTTATCAACAAGTGTTCTATAGGTGTGGGTGGTTGTTTCAGTGTGTTCCATTCATTATGTGACATCAAATAATTTCTTAACTGTAAATATCTATAGAGGTCATTGGATAGTAGACCAAATTTATCTTGTAATTGTTTAAACGATTTCAGGGTTTCTCCATCAAACATATGATTAATAGTTATTAATCCTTTCTCTGCCCACATCTTAAATCCCGCATCCAACTTATTTGGTAGAAAATAATTATTTTTGGCAATTTTTGTTGCTCTTGATATCGAAAGAGGCACACCCATCCTTTTCTTGACAATAAACCACACCCTTTGGGTGCATTTCATCCATTCATTTCTTATCTTCAATTCCCTCCAATTCTTTCGTGCCAGAAATGGGATGTTCTCGAGGGGAACAGAGGGGCACACTTGTTTCTCCTATTCTGTTTTTTTATTTTTTCAATTATCTTTTTATTTATTTTCAACATTTTATAACATACAAGATGAAAAACAAACACGAGAGGAAAGTCAAAAGAAGAGGGGAAAAAAGAGGAAAAAATAAATAGATATAAACAGTTTGTAAAACACATACATACATTATAATAACTACAAATGATAAGTGCAAACACATAAACCATGGTCATATTACATTGTCTTTTTTTGTATACAGAGTCCAAGCACGGCCAGCCATGCTGGGTGGATGTCAGAGGTCCGTAAGCGGCTTCCAAACTTTTAGGAAAGCATCCCCCTTGTTTTTCAGAGTGTGTGTGCGTTGTTCCAGACACAAGGTTTCATTCAAAGTTTGTTTGAACAGGCTAAATGTAAGGGGTCTGTGCTGAGAATACATTTCTTCACTATGAAGGATATCATAGTAATCCTCTTCATGTGTGTGTGGGATGCAGTATATTGTTCAGTTCTGTACCATTCTATTCTGTTTTGATCTAATCAGTTATATTCCATTCAATTCTGCTTTGATCTACTCTGTTCCACTCTGTTCTTTTTTGATCTATTCTTTTTCATTCTGTTGTTTTTTGATCTACTCTGTTCCACTCTGTTCTATTCTGTCCTGCTTTGATCTACTCTCTTCGATTTCATTCTGTTTTGATCTACTCTGATCAGTTCCATCCTATTCTGCCTTGATCTATTCTGTTTGTTTACATTCTGTTCCGTTCTATTCTATTCTGTTCTGCTTTGATCTGCTCTTTCCGATTCCATTTAAATATATTCTGTTTTGATCTATTCCATTCCCTTACTTCTATTCTATTCAGTCCTCAGGTTTTTACATATTGATTTGACATCTATTGTGATTACCTTTGTTGTGTGTGTGGTTTCAACCAATCAGAATCAAGTATTTAACACAGCTGTTTAAAAACAGTCAGTCAATAATCTTGTGTTCTATGTGTTCTGTCTTTACAGTGAGCCAGATATACTTTGACGACTCTCATGAGGGCTTCTTCTTACATGCTGGACCAGCAGACCGGGACAGACGGGTGAGTTTTATCACAGCTGTCTGTCGTTTATGTTTGTCTTATTCTGTTGATAAGACATCACACCTCATTGGATTTTTATCCATCAGTTGTTTGGTATAAAGTGTCAGATATATGTGATTCATTGACCTCATGTCTGATAATTGACCTCAGGTGCTGACCACCTGTCAGAACAGAGACTACGGGCGGCAGCAGGGACCATGTGACTCGTACGCTCAGCACTCGGTGGCTCCGAAGCTCCAGCTGCCTCCAGGCGCTCCAAACAGGCTGCAGGTGGAGCCAGATCCTGACGACACCCTCCAACCGCCGCTCACTGACAGCTACACCTCCAGTCCTGACACCCAGGGGCGACGCTTCATCAGGAGAAAAGTCCTCAGGTCAAATCCATCAGAGAGATACACGAACACAGGACAACACTTTAGGATCATCTTCACTAAAATAACCTGATTTCTTTTTCCTCCTGCAGGAAACACAAAGGACAATCTCTCATCTGTGATGAATCAATCTACAGTGAAGACTCGGGTAACAACCTTTTATTCAATCAATCTTTATTTATATAGCACCAAATCACAACAAATTTAACAGGCAGAAACCTCCAGCAGGACCAGACTCATGTTAGACACACATCTGCTGAGACCAACGTGTTGGAGAGAGAGATAGAGGGAGATGAAGAGAGAGAGAGATGATAGTGGGGAGACGGATAGTAGTAGTTGTAGCAGCTGGAGTCTGGACCACGTCCACAGCAGCAGAGATCCAGAGGAACCTACGAGACAAGGGAGCTCAGGGACTCCAGAAAGGTCTAAGAAAAGAGAGAAGAGAGGGAGACCAGAAGAAAGAAAAAGAGGAGAAGAAATGGGGAAGGAAAGGATAGAAGGAAAGGACGGGATAAGAAAAGGAGACATAAAGGATGAAGATACATGGAAAGAACAAAGAGAGAAAGAAATGAAAAAGGAAAGAAGGAAAGAAAGGAGAAAAGAAGTAAAGAAAGAAAGCAGAGAGGAATGAGAGGAAAGGGGTATGAAAGAAAGAAAAAAGGAATGAAAGAAAGAAAGAAGAACAGAAAAGAAAGGAGAAAAGAAGGAAAGAAAGAAGGAATGAAACAGAAGAAAAAGAAAGAAAGGAATGAAAGGGAAAAGGAATAAAAGAAAGAAAGCAGAAAGAAAGTAAAAAAGGAAAGGAAAGAAAAAGAACAGAAAATAAGGAAGGAAAGAAAAAACAAAGGAATAAAAGAAAGAAGAGAAAGAAAGAATAACAGACCCCAAAAAAGGAATCTACTGCAGAGATCCAGAGGAACCTACGAGACAAGGGAGCTCAGGGACTCCAGAAAGGTCTATGGTTAGTAACTTTAATGGGACAGGAAGAGTTAAAGTGAGAGACAGGCAGAGAGAGGAGAGAGAGGGAAAGACAGGATCCCAGTGTGTCAGTCTAAGCCTATAGCAGCATAACTAAGACCTGGTCCAAGCCTGATCCAGCTCTAACTATAAGCTTTATCAAAAAGGAAAGTTTGAAGCCAACTCTTAAAAGTAGAGAGGGTGTTTGCCTCCTGGACCCTGACTGGTACATGATTCCAAAGGAGAGGGGCCTGAGAACTGAAGGTTCTACCTCCCATACTACTTTTAGAGACTTTAGATAACATTCCTAACCCTTTGTAAGGAAGCACTCTCTTTTATTGTCTTGTGGAGGAAAGCCTTTTGACTTGTCTGCCCCTCAGACGGTTAGAATCTGTAACTTGGTTGATATTTATACGTCCTGAATTCATGGAAAATGTCAGTGGACCCTCGTTCTGTAAATCTAAACTCGCTCTAGCGTAACAGGAAGCTCAGCCGGCGTGCGTTCTGAAGAATCTAATCTCTATCCAATGAAATACGGAGGAATGGAAATTCTGAGGTGACAGGAGGAATCAGCTGTAACCCCTCTGGCCACCAGCAGAGGGAGCTGTTTCATCTTTAAGACGTCCTGCAGAAGAAGAAGAGGAAGAAGAAGAGGAGGAAGTTCAGCTTAATCCTCTTTCCTTAAGCCGCCTCCACAGACCTGAACACACTCACCTCAGCAAGACCAGGTCGCCACCATGTACAAAATCTGCAACACAGAGACCGACGAGGACGACAAGAACTCGCTCTACTCCTCTTTCTGGTCGGATGAAGAGCGGCGGGAGGATGATGAAGAGGAGGAGGAGGAGGTGGTGATGGAGCGAGGAATCAGAGGGAAGGACGTCAGACCGGAAAACTCTCTCCAGGAGGTTTTGAAGGAGAAGGAGTTGGACAACACAAGACGGGGCGGCTCAGAGGTTGGGGGTGATGAAGAGGAGGAGGAAGAGGAGGTGAGGGTTCATCAGGTGATCAGAAAGGATCCCAGCGATACAGAGAAATCTCCAACAGGTGAGGAAGAGAGTGAGTCAAACAACGAGGACGAGAAGAGCGGGGACAGTTCGCGAAGTGGAAGTGATGAAGACGAGGAAGAAAGAGAGATCAGTGAGGAGGATGAGGGTGGCACGGGGGATTCTTCAGGAGAGGAGGAAGAGCAGGACAGCGCAGAGAGTGAAGGTGAAGAGGAGGATATCAGCGAGGAAGACTCTTCACCTGCAAGGGAGGAAGGGGATTCTCTCCAGGAGGCTTCGGAGGAGGAAGAACACGAGTCAGAACACCTGGAAGACCCAATGAGGCAAAGAGAGAAACACCTAAAACCTGTCAGTGAGGAAGAGGAGGAAGAGGAGGAGGAGAAACCTGAGCTAGAACATCAGGGGGACCAAACCAGGCACAGTGATGAGGGTGGAAGTGATGAAGAGGAGGAGAATAAGATCAGAGAGAAACACCTAAAACCTGTCAGTGAGGAAGAGGAGGAAGAGGAGGAGGAGAAACCTGAGATGGAACACCAGGAAGGCCCAACCAGGCACAGTGATGAAGAGGAGGAGAATATGATCAGAGAGAAACATCTAAAACCTGTCAGTGAGGAAGAGGAGGATGAGGAGGAGGAGAAACCTGAGCTAGAATATCAGGGGGACCGAACCAAGCACAGTGCTGAGGGTGGAAGTGATGAAGAGGAGGAGACTAAGATCAGTGAGGAAGAGGAGGAGGAACCTGAGCTAATGGACCAGGAAAAGAAAACCACAGAGCCTTCAGAAAGTAGAGGTGATGAAGAGGAGGAGAAGGAAGAGCTTAAACCTGATGAAGAGGAGGAAGAACCTGATCTCTACGACCAGGTCAGCTGGAGCAGGGACGATCTGGAGGGTAGAAGTGATGAAGAGGATGAGGAAGAGGAAAAGGGTCGTAGCAGCAGCGCCGACAGTCCCGCTCCGAGCATGATGACCTCCGGGTACGGCACGTACCGACCCGAGGAGGGCGGAGACTACAGAGACGACCACACCATCGCCGAGTTCGAAGACGAAGAGGAGGATGAAGATGAGTCGCTCTGCAGCTTTGGAGGGTTCGGCGTCGAAACCACAGAGAAGGATTACAGCGTGCTGACAGACGCTAACCCCGGAGCTGGGGTCGAGTTTCGTAGAGATGACGAAGAGGCGGACACGAAACAAGAGAAGGACGAAACATCAGAGGAGCATCACTACGCCGCAGACGGAGACGAACTCGTGTTTGATGGGACGCTTTCTGGAGGAAGGAGCGATGATGTCAGAGCGGAGTCAGACGAGTCCTCAAGTAACAAAGACATCAAGTTCATCGACTCTAAAGCCGACGTGAGCTCCATGACGTACAACGACATGTTCGAGGAGTGGGAGGGAAACCTCCGACATAAAACGGGTAACCTTCCTCTCGCAGGGTTTCTGTTTCATGTCTCTAAAAGTAGTATGGGAGGTAGACCCTTTCCTCTCCTTTGGAATCATGTACCAGTCAGGGTCCAGGAGGCAGACACCCTCTCTACTTTTAAGAGTAGGCTTCAAACTTTCCTTTTTGATAAAGCTTATAGTTAGAGCTGGATCAGGCTTGGACCAGGTATTAGTTATGCTGCTATAGGCTTAGACTGACACACTGGGATCCTGTCTTTCCCTCTCTCTCCTCTCTCTGCCTGTCTCTCACTTTAACTCTTCCTGTCCCATTAAAGTTACTAACCATAGACCTTTCTGGAGTCCCTGAGCTCCCTTGTCTCGTGGGTTCCTCTAGATCCTTTTTTGGGTTTTTATTTCTTTCTTTCATTCCTTTTTCCTTTTGATTCCTTTCTGCTTTCTTTCCTTCTTTTCTGTTCTATCCTTTTTTTCTTTATTTCTTTCTTTCCTTCTCTTTCTTTTATTCCTTTCATTCCTTCTTCCTGTCTTTCTTTCTTCCCTTCTTTTCTTCCTTTCTTTTTTACTTCTCTCTTACTTTCATTCCTTTTTACTTTGATTCCTTTCTGCTGTCTTTCTTTCCTTCTTTTCTGTTCTTTCTTTTCTCTCTTAGCTTCTCTCTTTTTTCTTTCTTTCCCTCCTTCTTTAATTCTTTCTTTCTTTCTCTTGTTCTTTCCATGTTTCTTCATCCTTTGTCTCCTTTTCTTATCCTGTCCTTTCCTTCTATCACTCCTTCACCATTTCTTCTCCTCTTTTTCTTTCTTCTGGTCTCCCTCTCTTCTCTCTTTTCTTAGACCTTTCTGGAGTCCCTGAGCTCCCTTGTCTCGTAGGTTCCTCTGGATCTCTGCTGCTGTGGACGTGGTCCAGACTCCAGATGCTACAACTACTACTATCCGTCTCCCCACTATCATCTCTCTCTCTCTTCATCTCCCTCTATCCCTCTCTCCAACACGGTCTCAGCAGATGTGTGTCTAACATGAGTCTGGTCCTGCTGGAGGTTTCTGCCTGTTAAAGGAAGTTTGTCCTTGCCACTGTAACTTGCTAAATGCTGCAAAGTGCTCTGCTCATGGTGGATTAAGATGAGATCAGACTGAGTCCTGTCTGGAAGATGGGACTGGATCTGATCCGGTCTTGATGTTGGGTCTTAGTTAATAATAGAACATAGAGGACGGTCTAGACCTGCTCTGTTTGGAAGCCTCCCCTCTCTGTCAGACACAGATGTTAGAGTTTTGTCTCTGAGTCTTGGTCTGTATTTGTCGTCCTGTGAATGAGAACAGTCTGATGTGTCTGATTGTACGAGCTGCAGGAGTGATGGAGTCACTCTGAGTCACTCTTTGAACGTGGATGTTGTGTCCCTGCAGACGCAACGAGCTGTTTGGAGGATCGTCTGGAGGAGCTTTGTTTATCCTCGCCGGCTCAGCGTGACTTGGAAACTGAGAACGACGACATCGACAGTCGGAGTGAAACGCAGAGCTCGGAGACCGACAGAGTCTCTGTGAGCGCGTTTGAATCCTACATCAGAGGCATGGTGGGTAATGTAGTCTGACAGGATGTGGCTCCACAGAAAGACTCTCATACTGTCGCTCACACTTCTTCCTGTTTCATTTGGACAGACTCGATCTCAGAGCGAAGGCGACATCAGACCCAAACCCAAATCCTGTAAGCCTACATCAACACCAAGTTTCAATTCAGTCTCTTTTAATATCACTAAACTGCTTTTCTAACTGTTACATGAACTGTTTCAGTCATCAGACCGGTGATGAACCAACAAACCATAAAGAAGTCGGATCCAGTAGCCAAGTACGTTGCAAACCCTCAAATTCCCCCAAAGTACCAAAACCTGAGACTCTGATATTTGACTGTGTGCTCGTCTCTGCAGGTATTTCCAGTACAAGCAGCTTTGGGAAATGTTCAAACTTCCAGGAGAGACGGACAGGAGAGTTCTGCGTCAGGAGATAAAGGTATGAATATTCAGTGGTCGGACATGTCGGCCATCTTGTTTGTGTACTCAGGTGTTGATTCATGTTTTCGTTTCTTCCCTGTAGGAGCAGCTTGCGTACCAGCCTCCACCTGTAAGTATTTTTAAAAAGCTTTGACGTCTGTTTGGATCTCAGGTTAACAAGCTTCACTCTGACATATTTATGTGGTCAGATCTTGAACTTTATATCTCTGCTTTCAGCCACTCAGAGACAAACTAACAGGCTTTAAAATACCCTTCAGCTCTCTTACAGACGCTTAAAAAAATAATATCAACCTATTTATCAGCACATTTTAACTTCAAGCTTCACAAACAAAAATGGATATAAATAAATATATATGTTTTTAAAATAATGTGGCTTTTGAATAATCTTCTGCCATGATTCTACTGGTGTAATTCACCCTCCACACAAGCAGATGGCGCCCTAGGTCAACTAAAACTTTATATATATTTTAGAGCGCAGTTGAAGCACAAAGATCACATTTATGAGTCAATCAATTTGTTGAATTTGTATATCTAATACTGAGTGTTAGAGTTTGTAAAGACAAGATTTTTAAATGTTTATCCAGAAAATCAAACTTAAAGCTGGGGTTGGTAGTCTCGGAAAACTAGCATGAATTTGAATGTAGCATTTCCTCATGACTCCGTCTAACCCCTCCCCTCCTCCCTCGGAGCTCCTCCAAAACGACGCCCCCCCCTCACATGCACGAGCGCCGCTGACTTGCGACCATATGATCATGACTGATTCAAAACCGGTCCTCACCAAAACATTCTCATTGTGAAAGTTAAAAACACAAACAAACATGGCTGCTGTTAGCACTCACAACTGTCATGTTAGCATTATCCAGTTGTACTGGTGACACGATATCAGGAGAAAAGTTATAACATATATATAACACTGTAACAGCTCTACTGTTTGTTAAACATGTTCAGTGTAGATGTTCTTAATTCCTACAGTGTTGACGGTCAGTGAAGGCATCAGGAGAGGTGTAGAGTGTGTGAGTGGGAGAGAGGAGAGACAAGAGGAGAAGTTCTTCATTCATTCAAACATTGATTGTTGTTTTGTTGGTTGGCGTGGTAACGGCCGACAGTGACCGGTTATTAAAGATCAACGTGTTCACCAATCGGCTCGTCTTCACTACAGCACATCTACATTTCTGTAGGACTTACTGAATGTCATTCATTCTTCTGCTTGTTGGTGAGAGCTTTTTAGACTCTGATCCGGACTACAGTCCTGAGCAAAGCCCCTCATCTGGTCAGAGGGGACAGGCCCGAGGTCGAGTGAGAGGGGCAGTCAGTAGAGTCAGGGGAAGCAGAGGCAGGAGACGGGGACTCGGGGGAGTGCACGCCGGGGAAATGTACGCTCTGCAGGAGGCGGGCAGAACGGCTGGACGGGATTTGAATGGTTTAAAATTTTGGCACCCAAAAACCTGTGATTGGTTGGTGTTTTCCCAGGTTTACTCCGGCTGTAGATAGCAGCTTTTCTTCGCTCTTTTTTAAGAACACATTATGTATTGATTACCATCAGGACTAGGGATGTACATTTTAAGTATTTTCCGTGATCGATCTTTGGAAATGTTAACGATCAATTATCGATTAATTGATAAAAAAAACATTATTATTCTTACGTAAAAAAAAAAGGCCAAATACGTTGTTTTCCCCCTAAATTATATTTTCTACAGCAACAAAATGCATATCACTGACAGGATTGAATACGGGTACATGTCTGACACGCAGAATATCAACGATCAGGCTCATTAAAATATTCTACGCGGACATAATCTTATAAAGTGAAGGCTGAGACTACTAACAGAAAAGTACTTCAGACTCCCAGTGTCCAGTTTTCTGTCTACTCGTTCTTATTGAGAAAAATAAACGTGTATTCGATCAGGTGTCAGCCAGGAGCGCAACCGGGTCATAATCAGTCCTGCTGCAGAAAAGCTCAGACGGCTCTGATGTTGCTGCTCTGCAAACATAGTGTACCTGAATTTCCCACCTGTCTGTTGCCTTTGTATCTAAAGGTGGGAAATATCCTGTTTAAAGCTGTCAACCTTTGTGTCCGTGTCGTTGTTGGCAGCAGTTTTGTATTGATCCTTTTTTAAAAAAGCGCACGTGGAGACCTGACGCGCAGCCGCAGCCCCCAACTGAGCGTCTCCGCTGTGCGCAACACCTTTAAACAACTGAGTCACATCGAAACATGCTTTAAACTTCAAACACCTCCCTGATAGTTGAGTGTAATATGAGACCACATGATGTTTGTTACACGTGATGGAAAATTGATAACAAAAATGTGTGTTTCGAGTAATTTCTTAACAATCAATTAATCGATAATCGATTAATTGTGGTCATCCCTAATCAGGACATAAAGATCATTTTAACCAGTATAACAAAAAGTGGATCTAAATCTGAACACCAACCACAGCTTTAACTCCAAAGCAGCTTAATGTTAAAAAAGTAACATTTTTCTTGAGTGTACTTAACTTCTATTTTATTTACAGTTTTTAAAATTTAACCACGTATGACTTTTCTTTTCATGTTAATATTTACACGATTTGACACGTTATTAATACTCAAATGTATAATGATTAAATGTATTTGATTGTTCTTGTTGCAGAAGAATAACAGTCTTTGTTTTGTCGTGTTTCAGCCGAAACCTCGCCGAGTGTACGTTCCGAACACTTACATCGTGCCTACAGAGAAGAAACGCTCGGCGCTGCGCTGGGAGATCAGGAACGACCTCGCCAGCGGTGTCCTGCCGCACAAAGTCAGCTACCGGTTCTAGGCCTTTTCCACCTCCTCACCTTTTTAGACCAACTTTTTACAACTCTCTTTTTTTACCATTGTGATATTTATTCTCTTGTTGAACATAATAAAGACATGAAAACATTTGAAACGTTTGTGTGGCTGGATATATTACAGGTGGTTTCACGGGAAGTCAGAGTACGGTAGTTTGAACGGGTACAGGGCCGTGTAACGCTGGTCGTGCCACAGAAGCTTCTCCTCCAGGAACTTGATGGTTTTCAGCGTGAGGACGAGGGTTTCGTGTTTCAGCATGCTGTGGACGTTCAGACCTGACGGAGGAAACAAGATCACGTCAGTCTCTTCAACTCCTGAAGAATACATCAAACAGAGACGAGCGGACTGAACTCACCGATGGCTGGAATAATGTTCACCGTCTTCAGACTCTCCGTCGCCTGAAGGATGTTCTCTGGAAACTCTTCACCTCTGAAATCAAAACAAAACAACGTCAGCAAAGAGAGAACGAAGAGTTTAAAGGGGACATATCACGCTTTTTTCATCAATATATATTGGTCTAAGAGGTCCCAAAAACATGTCTTTAAAGTTTATGCTCAAAAAAACACTTTGAAATCAGATTTTGGTCTGCCTGAAAAGTCCTCTTCTTCAGTCCTCCTCAGAACACTGTTTTCTCTCTGACCACGCCCCCTCAGGAAGTGGATGTGCCTCAGCTCTCCAGCACGTTGATCTAATGTTTACATGTTGGCTGAATATACACGGCTGCTCACAGACCCGCGTTACTTCAACCCTCTGAATCTGATCCTGACGGAGAGGCGCCTGCAGCAGGACCTTTCTGAACCATTGGTCACAGATTTAGTGTTTCTTGTTGTTTTATTTATCAGTATGTAGACGTGTGTCTTGCTACACAGCTACGAACATGTAGCTATGTGGCTATGCTAACTAGCGCTAGCACTTATCCATGATAAATAAAAATCATCCACTAGATCTTCAAATCTGCAGACGTGGGGAGTCAAACCGACCTCTGCCAGAAAGGCAGCAGGACCTTTCTGAAGGATTGGTCACAGATTTAATGTTTCTTGTTGTTTTATTTGTCAGTATGTCGACGTGTGTCTTGGTACACAGCTACAGCTACAGCTACAGCTATGAACATATAGCTATGTGGCTATGCTAATTAGCGCTAGCACTTATCCATGACAAATAAAAATCATCCACTAGATCTTCAAATCTGCAGACGTGGGGAGTAAAACCGACCTCTGTGTTTATTAAGACAGCCTACAACTAGCATGCCTCCCTCCTAAGCTCCTTGTTAGCACACATGTGTGCAGGGAATGAAAAACGGAGGAGGGATTGAGTTGTATTTTATACAGTCTATGGGCTGAACAAGCTCTGAGCTCTGACTCCGTGACAGACCGGATATTGTTGTTACGTAACAAAAACACTGAAGTCTGAAACGGCTGGTTTCAGCACACATTTACAGAAAGGTGGAGAAATCAGAACAGGGGCAGAATGGATTTTTTTCATTCTCAGGGGGTTTGTAGACAGGGACACAGATTTCAGGTAGAGAACCATAAAAAAGTCAATTTTGCATGATATGTCACCTTTAAGGTTTACAGCAGCGTCTCTGATGGTACTCACATGTCGACTATTAGCACCGACTCCCCCCAGTGTCTCTGTCTGATCAGGTCCAGCAAGTACTGAGGGTCCGGGGTGGGGATGTCCAAAGAGTCCACGATGTGAAGGTAGTCCTGGTAAACAGACAATCAACTCAGAGTCAGGTTTAAAATGTTGAGATAAAATCACAAACACTCTCAGCTTTGTGAATGAAAACAAGATTACAGGATGAATGCATGCATGTGTAAGGTACTGGATATACTCCATTGGCCCACTAACGCCATCTACTGGAGGTTTCATGTCTACACACCCTCAACAGGCCTCAATTGTTTCCCCTAAGATACCTTAGACTTGGGCGACAGAGTATTAGGCTCACATTAAGGAAGAAAGAAAATGTAACATTGTCAGAATAAAGTCAGAAATTAGGGAAAATAAAACCATGAATTTACAGGATTAAAGCTGCAATACTACAAGGAAAAATTAGGTTAAAGTTGAATTTTTATGTCAATAAAGTCTTCATCTTAGGTCAATAATAAAGTTGTAGTTTTATAATAACAGTTTTGTAATATTAGAAGAGGAGCCAACGACTACTGGGGTGCTGATGTGCTAAAAGATTGGGTACTAAGGGGGGTTTTACCACCGTAGGGACTTTAACCCTGAACTATGTGCGTTTGGACCGGTGGACCCAGGGTCTAAATTTAGTTCAGGGGTAGATAATCTCCCCCCTAAAAAAGCCCCTGCTTCGGGGATGGTACTTTTCGCACACATCTGTGATTCTCTTGATTTCTCTTTCTTTCATTAGTTTTTATTTGTTCTATCTTTTTTGTATGTGTGTGTACTTTTCAAAAGAAGAAGCTGTGATTCTCTTGATTTAGCAGCTTGTAACAGTAGTCTTCTCTCAACCCACCGTGAATATGTCTCTGTCAGCTCTGTCAGTGTTCCAGTCTGAAGAGTGACCCTGTAAACTGGAGACCTTCAGCTGAACGTGTCAGTGTTTGTGGAGTTTACACAGCTGTTGAAACACAGAGGGAGTTCCTGGGAATGCAAACTAGTTTAGTTTTTATTAAGATTTCAAAATATCCTCATCAGATATTTAATGATGGTCTAAAGACGTTTATGAGGGATGCATCCGGCTGAGAGTCTCCAGTTAACAGGGTCGCTGTTTAAACCAAAACACCGGCCGATCTCTGCGATCACGGCTTTTTGAGTTCAAAAAGATTTTGAAGCCGTGTTTTTTTTTTGTCAAAATTTTTTTTGTCAACATTTTTTTGTAAAAAAACTTTTTTGTCAAAATTTTTCTTTTCAAATATTTTCTTTGGCAATATTTTTTTTTCAATTTTTGATTTTGTCAAATATTTTTTTTCAATATTTTTTTCAAAACATTTTTTGTCAATTTTTTTTTTAATTTCATTTAATTTATTTAATTTTTTTCCAAAAACCATTCACAGTCATTGTTTTTTCCATCTGTGATTCACTTGATTTCTCTTTCTTTTATTAGTTTTTATTTGTTCTATCTTTTTTGTATGTGTGTGTACTTTTCAAAAGAAGAAGCTGTGATTCTCTTGATTTAGCAGCTTGTAACAGTAGTCTTCTCTCAGCCCACCGTGAATGCGTCTCTCCTCCTGGTGTTCCGGTTTTAAAAGTGACCCTGTAAACTGGAGCCCTTCAGCTGAACGTGTCAGTGTTTGTGGAGTTTACACAGCTGTTGAAACACAGAGGGAGTTCCTGGGAATGCAAACTAGTTTAGTTTTTATTAAGATTTCTAAATATCCTCATCAGATATTTAATGATGGTCTAAAGACGTTTATGAGGGATGCATCCGGCTGAGAGTCTCCAGTTAACAGGGTCGCTCTTTAAAGTGGAACACTGGTCAATCTCTGCCACGGCTTTTAAAATAATTTTCAGTGGAGCGTCAGTTGAAAGCAGATCAACTTTTGGAGCATCGTCGCACTTGTCAATATCACTTCCAGATCAATGACTAATCAGAATCAAGAAGGGGCGGGGCTTCCGATATCAGCTTTGTCAACAACAATGGTGGAGGTCCGTACGGAGCATAAAACAGACGTAGCGGTCGGTACTAACAGAAGCAGAGGTGACGAGGGAGAGCTACTCTCCCATGACAATAAAGGCATTTCACCATTTCAGAGAGTGATTTTGGATTCCTCTTGTCTCTCTATGAATGAGTGAATTTTTATTAAAACAGTGTTTCATGTTTGTCTCTCTCATGAGCAGGTTTCAGTTACCTGAGTCATCTTGGAGCTCAGAGCCACTTTGAGTCCCTGCACTCGGACCTTCAGCGGTAACATGTAGTAATAACTGGTCGGTCCTCTGGGTCCATGAGCCACCCCACCTGTGACGGGTCAGAGTTTGAAAACACTTCAGAACTATAAAACATGACACCTGGGATTTACTGATGTCTTAAAACACAGACAGACATGAATCACGTGAACACAGAGTTCAGAAAGACCTCCTCACCTCCTTTCCATAACGGCGAGCGGATGCTTCCGTGGCGAGCTCGGCCACTTCCTTTCTGCCGCCATGGTTTCCTGCCTCCACCTCTGACCTCTGACCTCACCTTTGTGTGTGCGTGGCTCTGATGGATCACAATAAATATTAAAGGTTTATTTAACCGTGTTTGGTCACATTTTAAGTTACTAATCTGTGCATTAATGTAAATTTAACTAAGATCTTAAAGGTGACATATCATGCAAAATTGACTTTTTAATGGTTCTCTACCTGAAATCTGTGTCCCTGTCTACAAACCCCCTGAAAAGTAAAAGAATCCATTCTGCCCCTGTTCTGATTTCTCCACCTTTCTGTAAATGTGTGTGAAACCAGCCGTTTCAGTTTTCAGTGTTTTTGTTACGTCACAACAATATCCGGTCTGTAACAGGAAGTCAGAGCTCGGAGCTTGTTCAGCCCATAGACTGTATAAAATACAACTCAACCCCTCCTCTGTTTTTCATTCCCTGCACACATGTGTGCTAACAAGGAGCTTAGGAGGGAGGCATGCTAGTTGTAGGCTGTCTTAATAAACACAAAGGTCGGTTTTACTCCCCACGTCTGCAGATTTGAAGATCTAGTGGATGATTTTTAGTTTTCATGGAAAAGTGCTAGCGCTAGTTAGCATAGCTACATAGCTACATGTTTGTAGTTGTGTACCAAGACACACTCTCCGTCAAGATCAGATTCTGGATCAGATTCAGAGGGTTGAAGTAACGTGGGTCTGTGAGCAGCCGTGTATATTCAGCCAACATGTAAACATTAGATCAACGTGCCGGACAGCCGAGGCCACACCCACAAAACAGAGTATTCTGAGGAGGACTGAAGAAGAGGGGTTTTCAGGCAGACCAAAATCTGATTTCAAAGTGTTTTTTTGAGCATAAACTTTAAAGACATGTTTTGGGGACCTCTTAGACCAATATATGTTGAAAAATGCGTGATATGTCACCTTTAAATCAGATCAGGAACAGTGATTAGTTCATTAAATACAGAAAATAAAACTGTTCCACAAATGTAATAACAACATTAATAAATCACAGTGTTAACTAAACTATGTTGTGAAAATAACTGAGCCAAAAACTTACAATTCTTTTATAATTTTTCTGCCACGTTTCAACTTGATGGAGAATGTCGAGCCTGAGGAGAGGAGAGGAAACAAACGACTCGTTAGACCGGGATGATCAAAGAGGTCTGAGTCCAGCAACGAGAGCAGAACTGATCCTGCTCTCCTGACACAAGATAAAGATTGACTCCAGGTTTACCTCGGGCGCACAGAGAACACGTCCGGGTGGAGCTGAGCCAAACCCAGGGGCTCACTGTCCGGACTCTCCAAAGTCTCCACCCACGTCTGGACCGGACTCAGGTGAGCCGGGACGACGGCATCGCAGGTCCTCAGGAGAGGCAGGGAGCAGTCTGCAGGAGGAGGAGGACGCTCTGCAGGAGGACAGAGGATGTGTTTAATATGATCAACACACACAAATAAAGAATCAAACCACAAGTCTTCACTCACTCAATCTGCCAGGATCTACGAGGTTTGTGGGCAGCAGCAGGTTTGGCGGCAGCACACTCTCTCCGGTGAACGACGAGGCAAACTGAGGAGGACAAACGTTTGAGTTAGTGGATCAGCTTCAAAACAAAACAGACTCATAAGAGAAACATAAGTCTTACACCTCACTATCCTTAGATACCAGCCCAGAGTTTGGTCTTTGAGTGATGAGATTCAAAAGCTTTATTTATAACTTGAGTGCAGAAGAATTATTTGATCTATAAGTTAGCTAAATCAAAAAATTCTTGATCAAGCACAGTGACTGTCATGAAAGAGTTAGATCACGAAAAGCGTTTTGGAAAAGAGCAGAAAGTTATTAAAGTTTATTACAGCCTCTGAAAATATGTTTTTGTAGACAGGCGACACATACAAATGTAAAGAGTTATTTTAGTTTTTAAGTCTGAAATTTAATCAGAATTTTGCCCTTTTTTGTCATGATGAAGAATTCACTTTAATAATAAAATTCTGAGAAAAAAATTTTATAACTGAAAATTCTGACTTTAATCTCAGATTAAAACAATTAAAAATGTTAATTAGTCATCTGATTGTATCCTATATGAACCATAAAATATATATATTAAATAAAATATATTTGTTTGTTTTTTTGCCTTTTTATTAAATAACTTCTTCAATTACTGTTCAGTCTTGGCTTTTAACATTTTTATGCACTTTATGTTGATATTTTATGTAGTCAATTTAATTTGTTTTGCACTAAAAATAAATTGTGTTGCATGAACGCAAAGTAATTTACAAAATAGAGCTAGATTATAAAAACAATAATGAATAATTCTGCCATAAATTAATTTAAATTTCTGTTTAAATAGATAATTTAAATTAAAACGTTTTTAGGTATAATACATTCTGCAGATTTAGCCATATTTATGCACATTTTTTAAATTTTATAATTAATTTTATAAGATTTTGTAAACTCTTTTTGTTCATTTGATATTTTATGAAGCATTGGGCACAAACAGAATCGAGATTAATGATTAAAAAAATTAACACATATTTAATATACATGTTTTAAGCTATATATAATTGTGACCTGTCATGTTAGTGTAAGTAAATTTGTGTTTTTTATTATTGTGAGCAGCAAATAGGAAGAGTCTGATTTCAGTTATAACACCTCTCCTGTTCAGACAGCAGCAGGTTAAACGGTACTCACCCTTTTAGAGACTCCTCTGCCACAAATCACTAAAGTACAACGAAACATTTCTCCTCTGTGGTGTTCCCGGTCCTCACACACTCTTAAAGTCCTCTCATGTTCTTTAGAAAGCTCATTTTAACACGAATCTCACGCTGTTTGCTGCACGAAAGGTCGCGGACGCTCCCTGCGTGTGGTGGTGTGTCGTCGCGCTCTGATGACGTAGTGAGTGTTTCAGAACGTCGTCACTGCGATTTGGCGGGCTCTGGCGGCTGAAAGCGGAAGTGGAATCTCGATCCTGCTGAAAACCTTCTTTTCACATGTTTGCGGACAGGTAGGGACCAAAGGGAGGGACATAGGTATCATGTTTACATTTAAAATAATCATATATACACTCAAGTATTGAACAGAGAAAAAATAAGTGATTATATTTTTATAAAAAGCTCATAAAACACTCTTTGTTAACTTGTTAAGTTGCTAAAAGTTGCATTCTGACCATTGTTTTAACATCATTTTTATTGATGTCATTTTTTCTATCTTATTATATGTATTTTTTTTTTTTCCTGGTATTTATCTGATTTTATTTTATTGATTTAACCTGATTTTATTTTATTTATAAGTATTTTATATCCCTTTCCTTTCCACTTGCACCTATTTCTGTCATTTTCTGTCTCCCTGTTGTTGTTTCTTTGTGAAATAAAATGAGTTGAATTGAGTTAAAAAATAAATTGAAGCACAAAAGGAACAATTTGTCCATTAGGCAAATAGCCTGTAGCTTTTTGATCCCACATTTCAACTCCAAAATGTGTAGTTTAAATGTCCCATTTCTAGTGGTTTAACTTTCTTTGTAATATAAGGGTTTGGAGGATAAAAATCAAGTTGTTAAGACGTTACCATGACAAGCTAACAATTTAATAATGGGCTACTTACAATGGCATTCAAATTGTCCAAAATGAGCCCTACATTTATTTGTTTATTTCAACAGGGACAGTGTACAGCCATTTAGCTGTACTAGAGTTAGCTATAAGCTAATTTACATCCGTAGTCCCCGGGCAGGAGGCAATGCTTCTGTTAAAGAAAACAGTACACAATAAAAACAGCTACACAACACTATTTTACCACTATACAACAACATGGGCACCCTCACAGCAAAATAAACAGTACACCATTGAAATGTTAAAAGCTAAACGCACTACACTTTAAAAACAACTACACAATAGTGCATAATCACTATAAAGCACACGTCTCTCATGATGTTATGATATAAAATGCTGAATGCACTACGCCAAAGCAGCTCCACCAGCGTCCAATATTTTGGTAGTTACACACAAGCTGCAGCACTCTCTAATTTTACTGGGTAATGAGTTCCAAGAATTTGAGGGCTGATTGACAACTACAACAGCAACATGTTTACACATTGGGGCACTGTTCTTACATCCTTTGGTTAACTGATTGGGAAGAGGTCCTTTGAAAGGTATTACTTATGGGATTCATAGGGTACAAAAAGTTCTTGCCTTCATTCATTCAAATCAGGCATTGTGCAATCTGAGTTAGCCTTCAGTTTTTTGGTTAATCCTGAAATGCATCTTTCAAAAGGAAGATTGAGGAAAAATCCAAATTTGTTGAACAAATGCCTGTACAAATATTGTTTATATGTTAAAGGTGACATATCATGCTTTTTTCATCAACATATCTTGGTCTAAGAGGTCCCCAAAACATGTCTTTAAAGTTTATGCTCAAAAAAAACACTTTGAAATCAGATTTTGGTCTGCCTGAAAAGCCCTCTTCTTCAGTCCTCCTCAGAACAGTCTGTTTTCTCTCTGACCACGCCCCCACAGGAAGTGGGTGTGGCCTCGGCTCTCCAGCACATTGATCTAATGTTTACATGTTGGCTGAATATACACGGCTGCTCAGAGATCACGTTACTTCAACCCTCTGAATCTGATCCAGAATCTGATCCTGACGGAGAGGCGCCTGCAGCAGGACCTTTCTGAACCATTGGTCACAGATTTAGTGTTTCTTGTTTTATTTATCAGTATGTCGACGTGTGTCTTGGTACACAGCTACGACATGTAGCTGTGTAGCTATGCTAACTAGCGCTAGCACTTATCAGTGATAAATAAAAATCATCCACTAGATCTTCAAATCTGCAGACGTGGGGAGTAAAACCGACCTCTACCAGAAAGGCAGCAGGACCTTTTCTGAAGGATTGGTCACAGATTTAGTGTTTCTTGTTGTTTTATTTGTCAGTATGTCGACGTGTGTCTTGGTACACAGCTACAGCTACAGCTACAGCTGTGAAGCTATGAACATGTAGCTATGTGGCTTTGCTAACTAGCGCTAGCACTTATCCATGACAAATAAAAATCATCCACTAGATCTTCAAATCTGCAGACGTGGGGAGTAAAACCGACCTTTGTGTTTATTAAGACAGCCTACAACTAGCATGCCTCCCTCCTAAGCTCCTTGTTAGCACACATTTGTGCAGGTAATGAAAAACGGAGGAGGGGTTGAGTTGTATTTTATACAGTCTATGGGCTGAACAAGCTCCGAGCTCTGACTCCGTGACAGACCGGATATTGTTGTTACGTAACAAAAACACTGAAAACTGAAACGGCTGGTTTCAGCACACATTTACAGAAAGGTGGAGAAATCAGAACAGGGGCAGAATGGATTCTTTTCATTCTCGGGGGGTTTGTAGACAGGGACACATATTTCAGGGAGAGAACCATTAAAAAGTCGATTTTGCATGATATGTCACCTTTAAGTTGAAAAGATGTGAACTTACCTGGTGTCATATATAACATTAAAAATGGATGCTCTCATCATGACTTTTCTACTTTAAAAACTTGCTTTAAAAATACATTTTAAAAATACATTTTATTTATTGAATTCAAATCTAACATAGGTATACTTTTATACGCTTTTAGACTTGCAAAAAAAGAATACAGAAATAAATACAGTACATCATTTAGTTTATTTTTTCCATACAACAGAGTAATCATTTGATATAGTGTATGTTCATTGTAACCAGTTTACAGCATAACAGCTCTCTGAAACAGACTTGGTCAGTTTATACTTTGGTTTATAGAGTAATCTTGTATCATTTATCACATTACAGTTCAAAACTGTGTTAAATCAAACACTGTTTACACCCCAAATGAATATAAAACAAATGCCTTTCAAAGATACAGACATGCAGTATATTACAAACAAATGTACAACGTTGGATATTATTGCATTCAGTTGATAATAAACGACAGATAACTTGCATAGTTTGATCTTGGACTAGTATCCTAAAATCCATACATTTAGTCCCTCCAGGAATTTTCCTTTGAAACCTGGACATCTTGAACATTTTAAAATGTTTTGGTGCTACAACTTGACTTAAATGTTCAAAGAAGGAATTGCTACTTTGGAAAAAAGTAACAGAGTACAAAAAAAAGTTTGAATTTACATATAAAACAAGTGCAAGAATGGTGCTCTACAATAATGGTAACAATCTTAAAGATGTAACAGGATTGGGGTTACACAAAAAAAAACAAGATGAGGCAGCAAATGACACATTTTTGAAAATACGTAAGCTTAATTCGTACATAAAAAATAACAGCCTAAGTCAGAATAAATAAACCCAATACAAAAAGCATAACAAAAGAAACATTTGGAACCGTGACTTTACACATCAGTAGTTTAAACCCTACATGTAGTTTGAGAAAAAGAACGTTGATCCTCTTGGGTCATTTCCCCCTGGAACTTCAAGATCCATGTTTCTTGAATAAAAGCCAGGCCCCCCTAGAGTGTGGCGGTTCTGCGTTCTTGGATTTTGGGATTGGTTTTGAAAAACTGTGACGTAGTATCCATCTGAACCGTCAGGCACTCTTATTCTTGAATTAGGAGATAACTGAGGCATACGTTGGCGGGGCATTTGCTGCATTGTTCTCTGAGGATTTGCATACATGTCAAAGTCACCAGAAGGAATTCTTCTTGCATGCCTGGGGTCCCTCATGCTAACATTGACACCTGGTGGGGACATCTGTCCATAGCTATGCGATCCTTGAAGTTTAACTTTTGTGCCTCTGGCTCTAAGCACATGATCTTTCCCTGTGAAGTCGTCAATGTTGAGATCTGACCGGCCGAAATCAATATGGGGACCTAAACGGGGATCCACTGGGTAGCTGGACCGTACGTTGCCCCTTGGTGACCTTGCATCACTGTAACCAAATCTTACATCTCGATCTATGTCCAGGTCAGGCATCCTCATGTTAACCCCTTGGATATCTGACCTGCGATTCTTATGTGAAGGTCCTCTGATATGCATTGAGGGGTCAGCAATGTTAAGATTTGGAGATCTTCCTTGCATCTGTGGATTTCTCATTGCCATCTGAGGCATGTTGAAGTCCATGTTTTGAGAACTAACCCTTGGACCTTGCATATGCCTGGGTTTCATGTTCATGGTTGCATTTGGAGGAAACATAGCAAAATGTGTAGGACCTCTGAACCTGCCATCAGGTAAATCAAAATCTGGCACGTTCATACCAGGGCCATTCAGTCTTGGCCCTGAAAGATTCATGTCTGGTAGCCCTGCCCTAGGCCCAGATAAACTGAGGTCTGGTGCATTTAAACTTGGCATTTTAAAATTGCCTTTTGGACCATTAAGATTGACATTGGGCATGTTTAGGTCAGGTGCATTAAGGCCACCATTTATGTCAAAATTGGGGCCTTTTGGCATCTTGATTTGAGGCTTTTTGAACTTTGCATCAGGGAGATCAAAATCTGGAGTATTCATGTCCAACTTTGGCGCTTTAAGATCCATGTTTGGTAAATCCATCTTAGGGGCACCAATCCCTTTTATCTTTGGGGCTTTGAGATTCAAATTGGGAGTTTTGAAGTCCATATCTGGGCCATCAAAATCCCCATCAATGTTAGGACCTTTTAGGTTTGGCATATTAACAGTAGGCATTTTTAGTTTAGGCATTTTCAGCTTTGCATTTGGTGAACCAATATTTAAATCTGGAGCGTCAAGATCTAACTTTGGAGCTTTAAGGTCCATGTTTGGTAAATTAAGGTCAGGGGCCTTAATCTTTGGGGCTTTGAGGTCCATGTTTGGTAAATTAAGGTCAGGGGCCTTAATCTTTGGGGCTTTGAGGTTCCAATCTGGTGACTTGAGATCTGCATTTAGCTTAGGCATTTTCAGTTTACCTGACGGCATGTCCATGTCAAGTTTTGGTGCGTTAAGATCAAGTTTGGGGCTTTTGAGATCAAGCTTGGGCATATTTATGTCAGGTGCATTCAAACCCCCACCAAGATTAGGACCAGAGAACCCTAGATCAGGGGTTTTGAGGTCCAAGTTGGGGCCATCTAGCTTTGGGGCTTTGAGGCCAAATTTGGGAAGTGTCAGATTTGGCTTTTTGAACTTTCCTGAGGGCCCATTGATATCAAAATCTGGCATATCCAAACCTCCTTTGGGACCTTTAAGATTTAGATTAGGGGCATTAACATCAACATCTGGAATATCCAGATTCCCATCCATCTCAGGGGTTTTCATGCCTGGAAGATTTAACTTCGGCATCTTGAGTTTGGGAAATTTAAATTTTCCTTTGGGGGATCCAATGTTGAGATCTGGGGCATTCATGTCTAGCTTTGGAGCCTTAAGATCCATGTTTGGTAAGTTCAAGTCCGGAGCGTCAAGACCTCCCTTAATCTTTGGAGCTTTGAGGTTCCAATCTGGTGCCTTGAGATCTGCATTGAGATCTAAGTTTGGTCCTTTTGGTAATTTACCTGAAAGATCTAGATTCGGCATTTTAAATTTCCCTGAGGGAGCATTGACATCCCAGTCTGGTGCGTTCATCTCTGCCATGTTCAGTTTACCTGATGGCATGTCCATGTCCAGGTTTGGTGCGTTAAGATCAAGCTTAGGGCTTTTGAGATCAAGCTTGGGCATATTAATGTCAGGTGCATTCAAACCTCCACCAAGCTTAGGACCAGAGAACCCTAGGTCAGGGGTTTTGAGGTCCAAGTTGGGGCCATCTAGCTTTGGGGCTTTGAGGCCAAACTTGGGAAGGGTCATATTTGGCTTTTTGAACTTTCCTGAGGGCCCATTGATATCAAAATCTGGCATATCCAAACCTCCTTTGGGACCTTTAAGATTTAGTTTAGGGGCATTGACTTCAACATCTGGAATATCAAAATTCCCATCAATCTCAGGGCCTTTCAGATTTGGGCGACCAAATTTGGGCATTTTGAATTTGGGAAATTTAAACTTTCCTTTTGGAGATCCAATGTTAAGGTCTGGGGCATTCATGTCTAACTTTGG
Organism: Notolabrus celidotus; assembly: GCF_009762535.1. Lineage (NCBI taxonomy): Eukaryota > Metazoa > Chordata > Actinopteri > Labriformes > Labridae > Notolabrus > Notolabrus celidotus. The sequence continues at coordinate 37,620,406 of NC_048278.1, forward strand.
CGCTTTAAGATCCATGTTTGGTAAGCTCAAGTCTGGGGCATCAAGTCCTCCCTTAATCTTTGGAGCTTTGAGGTTCCAATCTGGTGCCTTGAGATCTGCATTGAGATCTAAGTTTGGTCCTTTTGGTAATTTACCTGAAAGATCTAGATTCGGCATTTTAAATTTGCCTGAGGGAGCATTGACATCCCAGTCTGGTGCGTTCATCTCTGGCATGTTCAGTTTACCTGATGGCATGTCCAAGTCCAGGTTTGGTGCGTTAAGATCAAGTTTGGGGCTTTTGAAATCAAGCTTGGGCATATTTATGTCAGGTGCATTCAAACCACCACCAAGTTTAGGGCCAGAGAACCCTAGGTCAGGGGTTTTGAGGTCCAAGTTGGGGCCATCTAGCTTTGGGGCTTTGAGGCCAAAGTCGGGAAGGGTCATATTTGGCTTTTTGAACTTTCCTGAGGGCCCAGAAATTCCAAAATCTGGCATATCCAAACCTCCTTTGGGACCTTTAAGATTTAGTTTAGGGGCATTGACATCAACATCTGGAATATCCAAATTCCCGTCAATCTCAGGCCCTTTCACATTTGGGCGACCAAATTTGGGCATTTTGATTTTGGGAAATTTAAACTTTCCTTTTGGAGAACCAATGTTAAGGTCTGGGGCATTCATGTCTAACTTTGGAGCCTTAAGGTCCATCTTTGGTAAGTTCAAGTCTGGGGCATCAAGACCTCCCTTAATCTTTGGAGCTTTGAGGTTCCAATCTGGTGACTTGAGATCTGCATTGAGATCTAGGTTTGGTCCTTTTGGTAATTTACCTGAAAGATCTAGATTCGGCATTTTAAATTTGCCTGAGGGAGCATTGACATCCCAGTCTGGTGCGTTCAACTCTGGCATGTTCAGTTTACCTGATGGCATGTCCAAGTCCAGGTTTGGTGCTTTAAGATCAAGTTTGGGGCTTTTGAAATCAAGCTTGGGCATATTTATGTCAGGTGCATTCAAACCACCACCAAAGTCAGGAGTTTTGAGGTCCAAGTTGGGGCCTTCTAGCTTTGGGGCATTGAGGCCAAATTTGGGAAGGGTCATATTAGGCATTTTAAATTTACCTGATGGACCATCATAGTCAACATCTGGCATATCCAAACCTCCTTTGGGACCTTTAAGATTTAGTTCAGGGGCATTGACATCAACATCTGGAATATCCAAATTCCCATCAATCTCAGGACCTTTCAAGCTTGGAAGACCAAATTTGGGCATTTTGGGCATTTTGAATTTTCCTTTTGGAGAACCGATGTTGAGGTCCGGGGCATTCATGTCTAGCTTTGGAGCCTTAAGATCCATGTTTGGTAAGTTCAAGTCTGGGGCATCAAGACCTCCCTTAATCTTTGGAGCTTTGAGGTTCCAATCTGGTGACTTGAGATCTGCATTGAGATCTAAGTTTGGTCCTTTTGGTAATTTACCTGAAAGATCTAGATTCGGCATTTTAAATTTGCCTGAGGGAGCATTGACATCCCAGTCTGGTGTGTTCAACTCTGGCATGTTCAGTTTACCTGATGGCATGTCCAAGTCCAGGTTTGGTGCGTTAAGATCAAGTTTGGGGCTTTTGAAATCAAGCTTGGGCATATTTATGTCAGGTGCATTCAAACCACCACCAAAGTCAGGGGTTTTGAGGTCCAAGTTGGGGCCTTCTAGCTTTGGGGCATTGAGGCCAAATTTGGGAAGGGTCATATTAGGCATTTTAAATTTACCTGATGGACCATCATAGTCAACATCTGGCATATCCAAACCTCCTTTGGGACCTTTAAGATTTAGTTCAGGGGCATTGACATCAACATCTGGAATGTCCAAATTCCCATCAATCTCAGGACCTTTCAAGCTTGGAAGACCAAATTTGGGCATTTTGGGCATTTTGAATTTTCCTTTTGGAGAACCAATGTTAAGGTCCGGGGCATTCATGTCTAGCTTTGGAGCCTTAAGATCCATGTTTGGTAAGTTCAAGTCTGGGGCATCAAGTCCTCCCTTAATCTTCGGAGCTTTGAGGTTCCAATCCGGTGAATTGAGATCTGCATTTAGGTCTAAGTTTGGCCCTTTTGGTAATTTACCTGAAAGATCTAGATTTGGCATTTTAAATTTACCTGAGGGAGCTTTGACATCCCAGTCTGGTGCGTTCATCTCTGGCATGTTCAGTTTACCTGATGGACCATCATAGTCAACATCTGGAATATCCAACCCTCCTTTGGGACCTTTAAGATTTAGTTTAGGGGCATTGAAATTAACATCTGGAACATCCAAACTCCCATCAATCTCAGGACCTTTCAGATTTGGGCGACCAAATTTGGGCATGTGTAGTTTGGGCAATTTGAGTTTTCCTTTTGGGGAACCAATCTTAACATCTGGGGCATTCAGGTCTAACTTTGGCGCTTTAAGATCCATGTTTGGTAAGTTCAAGTCTGGGGCATCAAGACCTCCCTTAATCTTTGGAGCTTTGAGGTTCCAATCTGGTGTCTTGAGATCTGCGTTTAGGTCTAAGTTTGGCCCTTTTGGTAATTTGCCTGAAAGATCTAGATTCGGCATTTTAAATTTACCTGAGGGAGCATTGACATCCCAGTCTGGTGCGTTCATCTCTGGCATGTTCAGTTTACCTGATGGACCATCATAGTCAACATCTGGCATATCCAAACCCCCATTGGGACCTTTAAGATTTGGGCGACCAAATTTGGGCATGTGTAGATCTACATTGGGCTTCTTGAGGTTCATTTCAGGTAGATTTAAATCTGGGGAACCAATGCCCCCCTTGAAATTTGGGGCTGAAAGATCAAAGTCTGGAGTCTTAAGTTCACCATGAAGTCCTTTTAGCTTTGGTCCTGACAGTCCAAATTTAGGCATCTTAATTTTCCCTGATGGACCTACACCAGACATATCGATGTCCCCTTTGAACTTCCGTCCTGATAAATCCATGTCTGGAGTTTTTAAGTCATAATCTGGAACTGGAATGTCTGGTAGACCAAATTTGGGCATTGCAAACTTAGGAGCGTTGTATTTTCCAGTTGGACTCTTGATGCCAACCGAAGGAGTGTCATAGACTAAATTCGGCCCTTTTAGGTCAGCTTCTTTTATCTTTGGTGTTTTGAGACTTAGGTCAGGTGTTTCAACACCAGCTACACCTTTGCCTGCAGCCCCAAATCTGGGCAGAGTAAAATGACCAGATGGGGCATCCACATCCAAGTCTGGAGATCTAAGATCAAACTTGGATTTCTTTAGCGGTACTCTGACTTCCCCTGAAGGCATGTTAATGTCTGGTCCACTTAGTCCAAGCTCTGACACATCTGCACCAGGCAGTCTGAGAGTGGGTGATTCTACATAACCTGAAGGGTCATCCACATTGAGATCTGGGTTTTTCAGTTTCTTGGAATACTTGAGACTGAGTTTCCCTGAGGGACCGTCGGGAGTTCCTACATCTGGACCTCTAAGAGAAGGCTCAGAGAGTCCCAGATCTGGCATTTTGAATTTTGGCATTCTGTATGCTTCATTTGTACCTTCAATGCTCACTTGAGGAACTCCACTGTCGAAGGTTGGACCAGTGATATTTCCCCGCCTTAGGTCCATCCCCAATTCAGGGGTACCAACACCAGAGCCTTTGAAATTCCTACCTATTTCTGGAGCTCTAAACGCCCCGTTACTTTCCAGTGCCATTTGAGCTCTTTCCAAATTTGGCATTGTTAAGTCAACTGATGGACTATTTGCGTTTGGAAGGTGTATTCCAGCTGCAGTGTTGATATTTGGACCCTGGGGTGATGTTCCAGACAGATGGAAGTCTGGAGTGTCAATCATTGGACTCCTGACGTTGCCTCTCAGTCTTGGTACTGGAGCTCCACTCAGAGAAGTTCCATTTGTGCTAAGACCCATTGATGGAAGGTTCAGATTGCCATCATTGGATAGTTCTCTGGCACCATCAAATTGAGAATCCTCATCAAAATCTGTGCTCGGCGTCTTGGTTTTCAGACGTCCAAAGTCAACTCCAAGACGAGGCAACCCCGTGTCGTGCTTTAGACTGACCTTCGATGAGCTTTGTAAAGTTTGGTTTGCAGTAACCTCCACATTCATATCCTCCTCATCAGCGCTGGGAAAATCATCTTTGATGAACTTCTTAATTTTGTTATTGTAGAGTTTGTTGTAGGTATCCTTCAGCATCTAGAAATAAAAAGCACAACCTGGTGATTTGAATGAAATAAACGCAATTTCTTCCTACTGATGTCTAGCAGTATGTGAACAGATCCATTCTGTCAGACTTGGTACTTTTTGTAGTCCAACCTACCGTATCAGGACTCTTGGTACCCTCGAACAGATTCCCGGCGCTTCTGCTTTTGTTCTTTGCGAGGACATTCACCTTGTGATCATATGGCTCCATTAACTTCAGCACCTCTATTACCTCCTCCTTTGATAGGTGATCAAAATTTATTGTTGCTCCCAAAAGTTCATCACCTGAAGGAAAAATGAAGTGTCTGCATGAAACAATTGCTTGTTCCACTACATTCCAGTATTCACATCATGCTGTTTCCCTAAAAGTTGAGACTAGATTCAGAACCCTGAACCTGGCAAACTTAGTATTATCAAAGTTTAAAAACAATCAGAAGCAGTAGGCATGTCAGCGGTCATACCTTCCCTCAGTCCGTCATTGGCCAGGGTACCGTCATCGATGCTGGATACAAGAAGTCCACCCTCATCCGATCGTTCCAGGGTCAAAGCATCCGAGAGGCTCCTCCCCCTGCGGTGTGCCTGCTGCAAGAAAAGACATTTTAAAGATTAGTTCAAACAGAGGCGCTCCTCAAAGGAACAAGCTTCACAAACAACAGAACGTTAACATTTCAACACAGAGTTTTGTGTCCTACCATGATCCTTGTGTTTCTGTCACAGTTGCATTGAGAAATCCTGTTGGACTAAACCTATAAAAGGAAACAAAATTAGTAATTATAAGAGACTGTATGTTTGTGACACCATTAAACATGAACTCAGACAAAACAGCTTGAACATTAGCTGCAGACTCCCAGCCTAGACTTCCTTTTCTGTACACCGCATTGTTTACAGGCCAATTAGCAACCGCAGAAGCATGTGTTCAGATAAAAAGAAAACAGTCATTCCTTGGGAGTCTCAGTTTCACTGTGAATAAACTCCTCAAAAAAAAGTTTGGAGGAGCGCTAGTGGCTCAGCAGTCTAAGCGCCCTACATATAGAGGCTACAGTCCTCATCGCAGAGGTCGCCGGTTCGACTCCCGGCAGGTCGACCATTCACTGCATGTCTTCCCCCTCTCTCTGCTCCCCACACTTCAGTCTCTCTTCAGCTGTCTTGTCAATGAAGGCAAAAAAAGCCAAAAATGTAACTTAAAAAAAAAAAAAAAAAAGATTGGAAACATTGTTTTGGTCAATTATGTCTCCCCTTTAATAATAGCAAGTGGTTTTGTATTTTATATAGTTGGACAGTCTGATTAGTCACCTATACAACGAGGTATAACTTGTAAGGATTGTGCATTCGTGGAATGAGTACCACAGCTTAACATGTGGGTAGCGCCCCCCAAAAAAATCCCCTGCAATAGTCTCCTGTTGAGTTGCTTGGTGGACTGGATAAACCGTGTTGTAAAGGTGACTAATCAGGCTCTCCAACAAGGAGGATTTAAGTAAGGCTTCATGCTGGCTAACTTCACACATCCACAGGGGTAAAAACCGAAGTATGAACCTAGAAAACAAACTGATTTTATGTGATTAGCTAACAGGTAACACGTCAAGTTTGCTGAAACAACGCCATCATGATGACGATTAGTGAAAAGTCAAGCTTCGTCAGGTCAGTCCTCAAGAGCAGGGGTTCCCAAAGTTTGACCCCCACAAATGGGGGGTCCTGAGATGTCTTCCAGAATGGGTTTTTTTTTGTAAAGTTATCTAAAAATAGTACATTTTACCCATTATAGTAAAAAATATCAACAAAAATAATAGCTAAACTTGAAATAAAACCTTGAAAATATAAAATGTAATGAGTTTTCTGCCTTTCTTTGTTTCCAGATGACTCCTAAGTTTAGAGTTAGTGAACAGTTAATTATCAAAAGCATCAGTAGCAGCAGGTTCATTCATAACAGCACAGGAAACCGACCACATGCTCATATAGGTAGGCTAATGTTCTGCAGACCAGCTAAATGAAGCCACATTAAATCACTTTGAGGGACAGTGGGGGTCGTGGGTCTTTGGCACCTATTTCGGGGGTTCAGGGTTCTGAATCTAGGGGGTTGAAAAGTTTGGGAACCCCTGCTCAAGAGGAGAAGAAAACAACTTTTAAAATGAGAGAAATAAACCTCCATCAGATCGCCGCTGGATTTGGAGCAAGGCGTCATCACAATGGATAATGTTCTGCCTGCTTTTGCTCTCCATACAGAGTGTTATCCCTGCACACACTAAATCCTGCTGATTCGTGATTGGTCAATGCTACTCGAACGTAACCAGAAACCAGAAAACTTCTTGTACCAAAGTCTTGCATGTTTACTGACTCTACATTTGTGTTTAAACTCTGTAAATTTCCTTCACCTCCCATATCAACCACGTCAGTCTGCCTACTTCCACCTCCGCAATATTAACCGTCTCCGTCCTTCACTCACTCCCCACTCCACGGCCGTTCTTGTTCACGGCCTCGTCACCTCCCGTTTGGACTATAGCAACTCCCTTCTGTTTGGCCTCCCCCATAAAACCCTCCATAAACTACAACTGGTTCAAAATTCAGCCGCCCGTATCATCACACCCACCGCCTCCATCCACCACATCACACCCATCCTGCAACAGCTCCACTGGCTCCCCATCACAGACCGGATCAACTATAAAATACTTCTCCTCACCTTCAAATCCAAACACAACCTCGCCCCTCCATATCTCTCTGGCCTCCTCCATACTGACACACCCCTCAGATCCTCATCCTCCATCCACCTCACTGTCCCCCCCCATGCTCGTCTTGTTACCAGTACTGACTCACTCCCACATTTTAAATCCAAACTCAGAACTCATCTGTTTAGACTGGCTTACTCCATTGTATTTTATTTACTGTTTGTTATTTAAACTCTGTTTGTTTTAATGTTGTAAGGTGACCTTGAGTGTCAAGAAAGGTGCCTACAAATAAAATGCATTATTATTATTATTATTATTATTATTTGAGAATGGATTCCATTTCAAATCTTGTTTGAGAGGAAACACAAACACCAGTTTTGTTGATGTGTTTCCTACAAGATACGACTTGACTGTAGAAACCAATGCAGCATTCTTTCTTTGTTTTTCTTAGAAACAGTTTTTAATCTGCACAGCGGCACAGGAACGCTCTGGGACATTTTTTAATTGCTGTTTTGATGGCTGACATTAAAACGTGGGGAACAAGGAAACATAGAAGCACACAAAACATTTGGGTGTGGCACATATACTCTGCCAACTCAATATATCTTGTTTGAGAAGCTCTGCGGTTGTTTATTTTTTGAGCAACAAGAATCATCTGACTCAGGGGGGGGGACTGGTAGAAGGCATATTTACAAGCTTCTATGCTACATGTTCAGTGAAAGCAGGTTTCACTGTTCACAGGGAGATAAGTGAAACCCGGGTGACAGCGGGGGCATCTCAGGTATTTGAGTTATGGCCTTCAGGCTTTTGGGCCAGAACTGAGGAAAAATCAGGAACAGGTTTATCCAGAGTGCTGCGAATAAGTGTTCTGTTTTTGGGCGTTTCCTTTTTGAAAGCACACAAAGTCAAAGTGGCCACACCCACAACTTCCCAGCGCAGAAATCCTTGCAGAGCGTTGGCAGACATCCAGTGGATCCAGATACAAAATGTTCCATCAAGGTCGAGGGAAATGATACGCATGACCTGAACTGTGCACATTCTGCTAAACCACGGAACGATGCTTCACTTTAGAACTCCAAACTTTAAATAAAAAACTTAAACTTAGCGGTATTTTTAAATTCGCATCCCCTGTGAGTGAAATTATATTTTATAAGAGGCGGATTTTGAGACGTTTTTGATGTTAATTATTTAAAATATTAACCTGGCACAAAATCAATCACATACAGTTGTGCTCATAAGTTTACATACCCTGGCAGAATGTATGATTTCTTGGGTAGTTTCTGTTGTCTTTATGAGATAAAAAGAGGAAACACAGTTGTTTGATAAAAATGTTGCTTCATCCATCCACTAACCATGAGTGAAAAAAAAGTTTTTCTCTTATCATTCATATTCTCTGAAAAATGGCCAAAAAAAATCACAAATTCTGCCAGGGTATGTAAACTTATGAGCACAACTGTACAAAAACATCAATACTGAAGTATTCCTTTAGAGGAAGGGAACTTCAATGCTAACAGTTATAGTTGTTTAGGGTAGAAATCTTTCACATGTACTTTATTTACAATAAAACTACTCCTACTGCAAAACAAACCTGTTACACTGCAGAATATTGTGATAATTTTAAGGCATTGTTTTAAAATTAATGCACATTTAAAAACATCTTTGAGGTAAATTATTTTGAGCACTAAAAACTCTTTTGTTATGACTTCCAGGGATTGGACAATTCAAGAATACTCTTCAGTGTGTTCATTCAATGATCGAAAAATCAATAGTGATAATACCTATCCTTATAACAATAATAATAATACAATAATAAGAAGGATAATGATATTAAAGAAATAATATATCATAATACGAGGAGATCAGGTCTGCTGAGTCAGTGAGCTCTTTTAAATCCCTTCTTAAAACATACTTTTATCGCAGAGCCTTCCCGGATTTTATCTGAATTTTATTTTATTTTAACCGTCTTTAAGAAATATATTTTGAAAGAATTTTATTCCTTTAGAGTTCTTTTAAGGGAATTTTATGTCTTTTAAAATATGTTTTATTTCTTTATCTTGACTTGTGTGTTTTTGTGATCTGCCTGTTTTATTTGCTACCCATGTAAAGCACTTTGTAACCTGGTTTTGAAAGGTGCTCTACAAATAAAAATTATTATTATTATTATTATTATTATTATTATAATACGGGTAAAAAAATAAATAATAATCAGGATAATAATAATAAAATAATGATAAGGATAATGATAATAAAAAATAATAATATACAGATATATCACAATACTGATAAAAATACATATAATAATCTGGATGAAAATATATAATAATAATAATAATGATAATGATGATAATAATAATAATTATAATGGTAATGGTAATGAATTATTAATAATAACAATAATACAGATAATAAATTAAAACAATATTTAAAATATGGATTCAAACAGTAATAATAATAATAAGGATAATAATCATAAAATGATAAGGATAATAATAATAATAGCAATAATAGTATTAACAATAATATTAAGGAGAATTATAAAAAAAAAATAATAATAATGATCAAACTCATTTCAGAAAGAGCTTTACAAGAACATAACAAATCAAAACAAGGCAAAAAAAAAAATCAACTCAAGCCATAAAATCACAAGAAGTCACCAACGACAGGACGGTCAGTCAACTTAAGTCAATCAGGAAAACCTCTTTGATAAGTAAGTCTGAAGAGGAGACTTTAAAGGGGGTCTCTGAGTCCGCAGACCTGATGTCCTGGGGGCAGCTCGATCCAGACCTTCAGGGCTGTAAAGCTCACCTCGAGGATCTTTGACAGCGTAGTGACTCATATGTGACCAAGAGGTCAGATACAAAGGCCATGAGGTGTGATGTGGTCACTGGTTTAAAGACAGCTGATTAAAATGTTATAATCAGCATTTTGTTTACATTAAATTAAATCAGACAGTTTTTGATTTCTTTGCTGAATTATATAAAGATGTTTAAAGAACTGATTGTATTAATGACAGCTTCTTCATATATCAGGGACAAGTCATAAAGCAGCAGACAGGATGAAACTTCTGATTGTCTCGTTCAAGTTTTAAATGGCTTCCTAAACTTTATCAATCTGCTTTTTTTACTTTGAAGTTCTGTTGTTTTTCTCAAACTACACACAAATAAAGCAGCTGACTTACAGCTTCAAGAGTTACACATTCAACCTTCTATAGATAAGACAAAGTGCACAAGCTCATCGTTTTAAAATGAAAAGGTCTGGGAGTAGAAGCTGGACGCACAGCTCGCGTGTTTTTGTTTAATCTGCAACAAACCTTTTTGATCCATCATCAGCGTGTTTTGTTCTTTGGCATGAGCAGAGAGTTTGTGGATTGTTATAATAAGGGCGTACACACTTCAAAGTGAAGGGCAGTGCATGCGTAAGCAATGTGTCGGAGCATCAAAATAAACCAACATGAAGTGATGGCGGCAAGAAAACAAAAACAAAGCTGCCTGCAGATTTAAAGATGCAAGAAAGATTAAAAATATAAGAGAGAATTTAAAGAAAGTTTTAAAAAAGAGACTTGTGTGAGGACTTCTGGAGCTGAAACTCTGACAGAAACTACCTGGAACTGCAAGCACAGCACCCCAAAACCTGCCCCCCCCCTCTTAAGGACCAGGAGAAAACTCATCAATGAAACTGACCTCGGGGTCCATCAGGCAGGTGTCCTGGCAGCTCTCCCCGTGTTGTTGAACGTACGTCCCCAGAGTTTGATCCCACAGTTATCGGTCCATGCTGTTTGCTCTGCAGACGACAGGCGACTGAGGAGAGGAGTGCCCGTCACTTGGACGAATACTTGCCTCAAAGCAGACGAACAGGTTCCGACTGCTGCGTCCATTAACTGTCAAGAGACGCACACACACACGTTCACCTCACACACCCTCATGCAAACACACCCTGACTAGAGCATGCCTGTAGCTTATATGCATACAAACACAAACAAGTGCAGAAGTGCAATCTCAGACCCGCCTTCCTTCTTACACACTGAGTCCTGATTTGACTTACATTTTAAGTTGATTTAACTTTCTTTAAGTGATTTTTTAAACATGTTTTAGTTCCTTTTTTATTCCCTATTCTAGATTTAAATCTAACTCTTTGAAATTGGATTTTGAAAATGTCTTCCCGGTTCCTACAAGAGTGCAATGTTAAAACTAACACACAAACAGAAATAATATGCATCCTTAAATTTAAATTGAAAACCTGGACTGACATGAACCAGTTAAGAGCAGAAAAACACATCCCAAACACCCCCCCCGACAAGATGCTAATTTTGCTAACGTGAGAAAAAAGGCTCACCTGTGCCAAGGGAGCGGCAGGCGTTCACTGAGTGAGTCACTCTGATTACAGTCACCTGTTGGTCACAAAGACTGCAGTCTGTGTGAATCTGCATGGAAAGTAAAGACAGTTACATAATGGTACCTGAACAGGTACGGCTGTGGCTGCAGACGGACCGCTCTGATGTTATGTAAGAAGAACGGCTCTGTTCTCAGGTGGAATAAAACACGTGTGACAACAACTTTCATTACGAAAGAATCTGATTTATTGCCAGCGAGAGTTTAATAACCAAGGAGTACTTTTGATCAGAAAGTACTTTATGCACAAAAACAACAAAAAAGTAAAATAAAGAGCTCCTGCCGAGATGATTTATATAAAATGTTTGATCACATATCTTTTCTGCAGATACAAAAGCGGGCTCAGTGGAGTTTTACGTCGAGCCAATGATGTCAGAAGATGTTAGGCCATCTCTCTTCACGAAAGGCAAAACTTCGTATTAAATAAAAAACCAAAACACAATGCTGTGATACTTACAATAAATTACAGAAACCATAACCATCATTTATTTGCTGCCAAGAGACAAGAAGAGTATTTTTTTTTTAACATATCAAAGTTGTTCATCCAACATTATCAACCAATAAACACACGAAACAAAAACATGAGGGGACCCAAACCGCTTCCCTGAGGAACACCCAACACACAGTATGTCATGATTCACACAAAAACCAATAAACCTGTTTAGTAAGTCGCATCAATTATGAAAATGTTGAATCCAATAGCATCAGATTTTGCTCTTAAATCAACACGAAGCTGAATCAGGGCTTCAATAGCCGTAGTTAATTACAACTTTACAGCGTAGAGCTTCAAAATATTTACTTTCAGTTTTAAGGGTCAGTATTTAAAGGCTTCTAACGTACGCATGTGTGGATTATAACACTTAAAGAATGACCTTAAAATATCTAAACACATAAAATCTGTAAGTTTATTGCCACCTGAAGAGGACGGTTTCATATGGTGTTCAAATAAGACATGACGTTTGATTTTAAATCTTTTCGAGACTTCGGACTTCCACCAGATCCGTGTCCGGTCCGTCTCTGAATCACCGCGGTCCGGCTCCAGGACAGAGGGACAGCTGGAGTCATGCAACAGAGTTTTTTAATCACTGAATAAAGGATTCTCCTCCTCCTCCTCTCCTCATCCATGTTGTCTTTCTGGTCCTCTGAAAACCTCTTACCTGTTGACTCCAGGCCTGGCTCCGCTCATCATGACTTTGGTTTGTTGTTGTAGTTAAGTGAAATACGATCTGGTGATAACACAGAGTGTTTTATTCTGAAAATTAACCGGATGTTTTCATTTTGTTTTGGTGAAACCTGACTTCCTGTCAGAAGTCTTGCGTATCTGATCCGATGGGCTCCGACCTGCCGGATCAGAGACGCAGCCGGAACTCAACTGAGCAGATCCAGTGGAAGTTAACACATTGACTAGAATAGAAACCTATCAGATCCTGTGCTGTGATGGACCTGATAGAGATCTGGTGAAATTTCCTTTAACTGTTTTCACTTACTGGCATTGAGTTTCACTTTATCATCAGTATACTTCCCTCTAACGTAACAGAATAATGTCGTCATAACGGAGGCGGTTAAAGTCAGGCGATCTGTCTGACGGTACTCACAGTTTCAGACCTTTCCCAAATGATCCCTGACTAAAACCAACATTTGTAAACTTCTTCATCCCCTCTCCTTTACTACAGTCCAAAAAAAAAGGTTATATCAGTTCAACCACCCTCTGTAGATATTATTATAATCTTTGCAGAACTAAAACACAGAGCAGCAACACACACTCTGTTTAACATTTCTTAATGTACATAAAGGAGGAATTCCAGTGTACTCAAACCAGGCTTTAAAATAGCTGCATTGCTCCTTTAGTCGTTTGTGTCAAGATCAAGTTTTGCTTTCCTCGACTTTGTAACTGTATAAGCTTTGGTGTAAATGGAAGAAAAGTGAGAACAATGTTCCTCTGAATGTTTTGAAGCAGCCAACGAAGAGTTTGCAATCACATATTACTTAATTTTAAGTTACTTCTAAAACGTACAAATCTTAGTGCAACTACCGCCCCTTTAAGAAGAAGCTAATCAAGACAATGAAAAGTTAACTCGCTGATGGACTGCGTGAGTTTAGAGCGACTTACAAAAGGCCGTCTGCCTGTTTGTAGTGTTTTATTAAAAGGAATAATTGCAGAATATTTAAATTGGGAAGTTTCGGCTTTATTAGATCGGACATCTGAAGCGAGACGGTAAATATCGGGAGTAGAGAGCGCGGGAAGACATGCAGCAGAGGGTCGAGGCCTGAAGGCGAACCAGCCCTTAAACTGCTACGACAACGACGCTCCATAAAAACGTTGACTTTAAAGCTCCTGTGAGGAACTTTCTGTTTGTGTGGATTTGGCGCCCCCTGTGGACAAAAGAGTGTGCTGCACATCTTTGCTGATTTTGTTCTATACACGTGTGAGTACTCTTTTCGAGCGTCTCGTCCTGCTTTCTTTCAACAGTGAGATGTATCACTCACTGGGATTGTTACCTGTAAAAAAAGAGCATAAAAAGCTGTGCTATAGTTGCTGTAACTGAAGCCTACCCCCCTCCCGAAGCCTTCCATACCCTCTGTATTATCATTAGGTCAGGAAGTCCACTGACTTTTGTATTAAATACCCACCATCCAAGTACCAAGGGTTAGGGTTAGGCATAAAGTCTGAGTGGTTAGGGTTAAGCATAAAGTCTGAGTGGTTAGGGTTCGGGACATTGTCCTCTCTGAAATACCAAGGGTTAGGGTTAGGCATAAAGTCTGAGTGGTTAGGGTTAGGCATAAAGTCTTAGTGGTTACGGTTTGGGACATAGTCCACTCACGAATACCAAGGTTAGGGTTAGGCATAAAGTTTGAGTGGTTAGTGTTAGGGACATAGTCCTCTCTGAAATACCAAGGGTTAGGGTTAGGCATAAAGTCTGTGTGGTTAGGGTTAGGGACATAGTCCTCTCTGAAATACCAAGGGTTAGGGTTAGGCATAAAGTCTTAGTGGTTACAGTTCGGGACATAGTCCACTAACGAATACCAAGGGTTAGGGTTAGGCATAAAGTCTAAGTGGTTAGGGTTTAGGCGAGGGGATACACTGCGAGTATGACCAAAGGTTAGGTTTAGGGACATAGCCCACTGACGGTTAGGGTTAGGCATGTTGGTTAGGCACCCTAAGCCTTGAAGATAATGGTCTTGTTTGTTTTTGCAGGCCATAAAGAGGCATCATTGTTGATTTCAGTCTGTTTCATATCCAGTTAAAAACTCCTTACAGGAGCTTTAAAGCTAAAGTATGGTAACGGATATAGCTTTAAAGGTTCAAGAAAACATGCCAGAATCACATTACATTGTAAAATGATAAATTTAAAGAAACTAAATGTCATAAACTTCATACTATCACTTATAAATCCAAACCCCTTGATCTTATAAAGACAAATAATCAGGAGAAAAGCGCTCACGGCCTCTCAGCTAGAAGTGTTTTTTAAGTTTGTGCATTTAAAGTTTTTCAGGACGATGCTAAAAAAAAGCAACTTCTCCACAGACTCCTCCAGGATGGAAATCTAAAAAAAATCCATTTGTCCTTTTGGGTTATGTTCCCTCTGACGGAGTCACTTCAGTCATCTGGACTCTCCTCTCTGACCGACCAGCCTCTGGAAGATGGAGTGGTCGGTTTGGCAGAGAGCAGCCGGGGTGTCGAACTCCACCACCTTCCCAGCATGCATCACCAGCACCCGGTCACAGTCCATGATGGTGTTGATCCTGGAGACACAGACAGAGACAGGAAGAAGGGAAATGTACCGCTAGTTTGACTCACACGGTTCAAAAACAGGTTAAAGATGTGTTACCTGTGCGCGATGGTGAGGACGGTCTTGTCCTTGAACGTCTCTCTGATGGTCTGCTGCAGCAGTTTGTCCGTCTTCTGGTCCACGCTGGCGGTGGCTTCATCGATGCACAGGAGCTGCAGGATCAGAGAGAACGGCCGAGGTTTGAACTTTAGAGTCGTAAAGAAAGAGTCTCCTGTGTTGTGTTTATCTTCAGCTGACGGCAGGTGAAAGTTAAAGGTCACACGAGGTCATTGAGGCATCGTGTGGTTTTCAGCTTCAGCACTTTCAAACAGTAATTAGATTCAGCTCCTCGGTGAGTTTGAAAGAGAAATCACACCATGAGAAAACAATAGAAGAAGAAAAGGGTGTGTCGGAACATTAAGTTAATCTGGCCAAGAATTTTTATTTATGGGTTGAATTTTTTCAGCATTAGCCATTCAGTGTGTTTACGAGAGCTGCGTTCACACGAATCCTGCACTGATGCACTTTTAACATTTTGCAGCTTTAGCAGAGCTGGTTTACGTTCCTGCAGCGTCCACAGAGGATCAGTCTGAGAACATGGAGGCAATAATCAAACCTTACCCTTAAAACTCATTACTTTCCCACTTTTTTGGCAATCTAAATTATTTACAAAATTTCACAAATTTTTTAACACTGAAAGCAGAACATTTTATTTCTTACAGCCGTGATTTGGACGAGAGAAAATTAAAGAGAAAACATATTAACTTCATATTTCTACATACTCATCATTTATGCTTCTGGATACGTTCCTGTAAATAACTGTATTTATATTTTTAATTGTAACTTCAATATATTTTTGTGTTCATCTTATTATTTATATAAATTTGTATGTGGTGTTTTGTAATTTGTGAGATTTAAACATTGATGAGGTGGAGGCTGCAAATCGTCTCTCTGAGTTTTCTGCCTCTTCCTGCTTTCTTTATCATCAATCTTTGGTTTTTATTTCCTGTGTATTTTGTTTTAGATTGTGCAAAATAAAAATAAAGAAATGCATGAATAAATACACAGATAAAGAAATACATTAAAAAATACACAAATAAATAAATACATGAATAAATACACAGATAAAGAAATATATTAATAAATACACAAATAAATAAATACATTAATTATTTAATAAATTAATAAAAGTAAATTAATAGAAACATTCATAAATAAATAAACCAATGAATGAACAAAAATAAATAAACAAATTAATACATAAAAAATCAACCAATAAATTACTAAAAAAACAACACATTAATCAATATAAATAAATAGATTTTTAAAAATGAATATTTAAATAAACAATAAATTATTTTTCAATAAATAAACTCATAAATAAACTAATCAAATAAACAAATATATACATAAATAAATAAACAAATTAATTAATAAAAAATAAATACATGATTAAATACACAAACAAAGAAATACAGTAATACACAAATATAGAGAAATGTAAAAACACAATAATAAATAAATACACTAATAAATATACAAACAAATAAATTAATTAATTAATTAATAAAAGTAAATTTATAGAAACATGAATAAATAAACCATGTTTAGCTGATGATGAAAACTAGAACAGGTGAGTTCTTACCTTAGCCTGAGTCAGCAGAGCTCTGGCCAGACACAGCAGCTGTCTCTGACCCACAGAGAAGGACTTCCCTCTTTCTCCAACCTCAGCATCCAGACCACCTGAAGCACACACACACACACACACACACACACACACACACACACACACACACACACACACACACACACACACACGGTTAGATTTTCTCTGGTCTCACACAAAGCTGCAGATTCATCCTCTCACGATAAACATGGATGATCAACAGAGTTTTAAATTTACTCTAAATGCTCTGATTTAATATTTCAGGCTTCAACATGTCAACATTAAACAGTGTAACCGTCCCTCGGGTGTTTTCTGATCACGTGACGACAGAAGAATGAAGACGGGCGGAGAGGATCAAAGTGAGTCAGGTGGATTTAACTCCACACAGACACACCTCAGACTCTGCTCGTCTTTAACCCCCTCTGAGTCTCAGGGTCTCACCTGTCCTCTGGACCACAGCGCTCAGGTGACACTGGTCCAGGACCTCCAGCAGCTGCAGGTCCATGTGTCGCCCACACGGGTCCAGATTCTCCCTGACGGTCCCGCTGAAGAGGAAGGGATCCTGAGGGATGATGGCTAATCTGGACCTGCAGAGGGCGCCAACACAACAAGAACAGAATAAAGAAGCGCTGTCACACTTTGAAGCATCATCAGAGTCTGAATCAAGCTGCAGGAGACGTCTTTGCTGAGCGGAAACTCAACTTATCAACTTTAATCTGAAAGATGGAGCACTTCTCTTGTGATTTCTTAACATTTCTTCACCTACAGAGCATTTTTAACCCTTTCACCATCTTCTAACAACAAAAAAATGACAATAAAATAATAAGATTTGTGCAGCCTTTGCAAAAGAACTCTGATTTCTTATACTTAATATTTTTATGATCATAATAGCAGCATCTGAGGGATCAAATCATGACAACGTATTTTGAAAATCTTACAAAATTCTGCACAAATTTGATGCACTTCGGCCAAAAGATCCCTAAAAACCCTTGAACTATCAACCCGTGTTGACTGATCCCGCCTCAGACCCACCTGAGCTGAGCCAGGCCCACCGTGCCGATGTCCAGTCCGTCCAGGAGAATCCGGCCCTGGTTCAGCTCCACCATCCTGAACAGAGCCAGGAACAGGGTCGACTTCCCGGAGCCGGTGCGTCCCACGACGCCCACCTTCTCCCCGGGCCGCACCACCAGGCTCACCCCATCCAGAGCGTTAGGTAGACCCTCTCTGTAAGCCAGGACCACATCGTGGAACTCCAGCCAGCCCTGCTCGGGCCACGACGGAGGCAGCTGGAGTTTGGACAGAGAGAGTGAAGGGAACAGAGATGACATTTCAAACCAAGATCTACCAGGAAGTGGATCTTAACTTCTTCTGTCATCATCTTCCTCATCAGTGGCGGTGCATGACGACCAAACAAAGTTTAACTCTGCTACTTTATCAGCTTATGATTGTGGCAACAGCAAGGACAAACTTCCTTTAACAGGCAGAAACCTCCAGCAGGACCAGACTCATGTTAGACACACATCTGCTGAGACCGTGTTGGAGAGAGGGATAGAGGGAGATGAAGAGAGAGAGAGAGATGATAGTGGGGAGACGGATAGTAGTAGTTGTAGCAGCTGGAGTCTGGACCACGTCCACAGCAGGAAGGTAGAAGAAAAGAGAGAAAGAATGAAAGAATGAAAGAAAGAAAGAAAGAATGAAAGAAAGAAAGAAAGAAGGAATGAAGGAAAGAAAGAAAGAAAGAAAGAAGGAATGAAGGAATGAAGGAATGAAGGAATGAAAGAAGGAATAAAAGAAAGAAGGAAATAAAGAAAGAAGAACAGAAAAGAAAGAAAGAAAACAGGTATGAAGGAATGAAAGAAGGAAAGAAAGAAAGAAGAACAGAAAAGAAAGAAAGAAAGAAAGAAAGAAAGAAAGAAAGAAGGAATGAAGGAATGAAAGAAGGAATAAAAGAAAGAAGGAAAGAAAGAAAGAAAGAAAGAAGGAAATAAAGAAAGAAAGAAGGAATGAAGGAATGAAAGAAGGAATAAAAGAAAGAAGGAAAGAAAGAAAGAAAGAAAGAAATAAAGAAAGAAAGAAAGAAGGAATGAAGGAATGAAAGAAGGAATAAAAGAAAGAAAGAAAGAAAGAAAGAAGGAAAGAAAGAAAGAAAGAAGGAATGAAGGAATGAAAGAAGGAATAAAAGAAAGAAGGAATGAAAGAAAGAAAGAAGGAAAGAAAGAATGAACAGAAATGAAAGAAAGAAAGAAGGAATGAAGGAATGAAGGAATGAAGGAATGAAGGATTGAAAGAAAGATAGAAGAACAGAAAAAAAAGAAGGAATAAAATACAGAAGAAAAAAGAACGGAAAAGAAAGGATGAATGACAGACCCAAAAAAGGAGATCCAGAGGATCCTACGGGACAAGGGAGCTCAGGGTCTCCAGAAAGACCCAGGACCCGTCTCACCTGTGAGTTCTGCTCCAGAGGCTCGCTGGGTAGTCCGGTAGAGTACTCCTCCGTCCTCTCCACACTCACCAGCTGCATCTCAGTCTGCGTGAAGCTGGAGATGAGGCCGGCCAGCAGGTTGGTGAGGGACAGAGCGTAGGCCAGGGACAGACCCACCAGACCTGAGAGACACAGAGGTTAGAGGCCGACCACTCAACGTAACCCGAGCAGAGTCACCTGAATCCACCTGAGAGCTCACCTGGATCCACAGAGCTGTACTGATGCTGGACGACAGCAATCACCCCCAGACCGGTCACCACTGCAACGCTGATCAGCTGCAGCCGGATGTTCAGCCACTGCGCGGCTGCAGTGCTGAGAAACAAGCAGCGCTGGTTCATCTCCAAACGTCTGGCGTTCTCCTCCTGAAACCTGGAACAGAACCGAGTCTTTAAGAGTCACGTGACTGTGAAGAGAACACACTAAAAACCTGAAGGGATCAAATCAGGTTTCGTCTGACCTGGCCGTGCTGGCGCTGGCCCGGATGGTCCCCAGCCCCGTCAGCGTCTCAGAGAAGTGAGAGTAGACGGGCGACAGCGTGAGGCTGCTCAGGCGCTTCAGTTCGCGGGACGTGTGTCTGTAGAAGCGCTGCGTTTGGTAGTAGAGCAGAGCGAGGGGCAGCAGAGGCACGAGGACCCAGGGGAGGCCGTAACATATCATCACCAGCATCCCCAGCAGGCCGAAGACGTTGGCCAGCAGGATGTTCAGGATGAAGGGAAGGCTGTCGTCTACGCTGTACAGGTCCGAGGAGAAGCGGTTCAGAACGCGACCCATCGGGGTGGTGTCGAAGAAGGTCACCGTGGCCTGCAGAGGAGGGAGAGCATGATGAATAAGAGGAGGGGATGTATCACATCAACTCTTAAAGCTTGCTATCTGAGCGTAAACAAACATAGGTACATTTCAACCAAGAGTTCCAGGATCTTTTAGCCCCCAGAACTACTTTCCCCCCCAGAACTACTTTACCCTGAACTAAAAGGTTCCATGTGCCCCCATTGTTGTCTGCGTTTCGACCGCGGGCTGAAGTCCCGGGTAGATTGTGCAAATCAGGCCAGTGATGTATGGAGGAGAAAAAAGTAAATGCACCACACCACCAGACCAGTAGAGGGCAGTAACACAAAAAGGAATGCCATTCATCACAGATGACACCATAGAAGCAGACGGACAGGCAGGTATCATTATGAGCGACACAACAGTTAGCCTGTTAGCATGAAGAGAATCAGCTGGCGCTGTTTCAGATTTGGAAAAAAAAATTTGAAAAAACATTTTTGACAAAAAAAAATTTACAAAAAAAAAATGTTGAAGAAATTTTTTTTGAAAAACTTTTTTTTGAAAAAAAAAATTGAGAAAATTTTTTTTTTGAAAAAAAAAATTTGACAAAAAATTTGACAAAAAAAAAAGTTGACCCGGAGCCTGTCAAAAAATTGATTTTCCTCAAATTTGAAATTGTGTTCCAAAATCAGAAAAACATGAAAAAAAAAGAAAATTTTGTGCCTGTGGTTAAAAACATGGAAAAAGCAATGAATGAATCAACACCAGTAGAGGGCAGTAACACAAAGAGGAATGCCATTCATCACAGATGACACCATAGAAGCAGACGGACAGGCAGGTATCATTCTGAGCAACACAACAGTTAGCCTGTTAGCCTGAAGAGACCCAGCTGCCTTGTTTAGATGGTGCTATATTTCATCACAGATGGATTCACTGAATCAACACGTGAGAGGAGATAAGCGCGAGTAGCAAAGACGTTTCAACTCTCAGCCGGATGCATCCCTCATAAACGTCTTTAGACCATCATTAAATATCTGATGAGCATATTTTGAAATCTTAATAAAAACTAAACTAGTTTGCATTCCCAGGAACTCCCTCTGTGTTTCAACAGCTGTGTAAACTCCACAAACACTGACACGTTCAGCTGAAGGTCTCCAGTTTACAGGGTCACTTTAAAAACCTGAACACCGGGAGGAGAGACGCATTCACGGTGGGGCTGAGAGAAGACTACTGTTACAAGCTGCTAAATCAAGAGAATCACAGCTTCTTCTTTTGAAAAGTACACACACATACAAAAAAGATAGAACAAATAAAAACTAATGAAAGAAAGAGAAATCAAGTGAATCACAGATGGAAAAAACAATGACTGTGAATGGTTTTTGGAAAAAATTGAAAAAAAATAATAATTTGACGAAAAAAAAATTTGACAAAAAATGTTTTGAAAAAAATATTTTGAAAAAAAAATTGAAAAAAAAATTGACAAAATAAATTTGACAAAAAAAATGGATTTTATTTTTTTCAAAAAATATTGGAAAAAAAATATATTGCCCAAAAAATATATTTGAAAAAAAAAATTGACAAAAAAATTTTTTGACAAAAAAAATTTGGACAAAAAAAAACACGGCTTCAAAATCCTTTTGAACTCAAAAGCCGTGGCAGAGATCGGCCGGTGTTTTGGTTTAAACAGCGACCCTGTTAACTGGAGACTCATTCAAGGTGGGCTGAGAGAAGACTACTGTTACAAGCTGCTAAATCAAGAGAATCACAGCTTCTTCTTTTGAAAAGTACACACACATACAAAAAAGATAGAACAAATAAAAACTAATGAAAGAAAGAGAAATCAAGAGAATCACAGATGTGTGTGATGTTATTGTGGACGGAGGGCGAAATAAAAACACTGCGGTTAATCTACCAATCAGACACGTTCAGCATTGCAAGCCCCGCCCCCTGAAAGTCCCGGGACCTTTGAAAAGTACTACCCCCATAGCAGGGGCTTTTTAGGGGGGAGATTATCCGGGGTAAAGTTCCTGCGGTCAAAAAATGCCTCAATCTGCCCCGCTTGGCTCACAGCGTCAGCAGTGAGCCAAGCCTGAGAGTGGAGTGAGAGCGCTCCCATGACTCACCTTCAGGACCCGGTCCAGCAGCCTGTTGTGGATGGTCTTGGCGGCACAGATGGTCCCGTATGCATAGAGGAAAGCTCGAATTGCGGTGAAGACAGTGTTTGATGCGCCGATGGAGCCGTACACCATCAGGTAGAACTTCACATTGGAGCTCAAGTTAGGGAACAGTTGGAGCGAGGGGGAGAGAGGAGACCTGGAGGAGGAGGAGAGGTGGAAATGTAATCAGATTGATGAAGAGGTTATCTAATGTCTCTAAAAGTAGTATGGGAGGTAGACCCTTTCCTCTCCTTTGGAATCATCTACCAGTCAGGGTCCGGGAGGCAGACACCCTCTCTACTTTTAAGAGTAGGCTTCAAACTTTCCTTTTTGATAAAGCTTATAATTCGAGCTGGATCAGGCTTGGACCAGGTCTTAGTTATGCTACTATAGGCTTAGACTGACACACTGGGATTGATTAGGAGGATTCTTTTGAAGGTTGTGTTTCATATTAATTGGATGGCTTACACTAGCACTCCGGGTGAGAAGAGCAGCAGGTGAGGTGAGATGAAGGCGCCGAAGAAGGAGGAGGAGCTGTTTGTGGAAGCAGACCCGTTGTTCCTCAGCTCTGATATCCAGTGAGACAGCCACCAATCAGAGACGTTCTTAGAGGCTGGATCACAGAAAACACAAATGAATAAAAAGATTGAAGAAGAAATAAACATTGTTTTTGTTTCTATGCAGTGAACTTCATGAATTAATACACTACAGAAGCTTCTGGAGTCAATTTGCAAGTTTTATTTTACTTCTATATCAACCTAAAGTCTCTAAAAGTAGTATGGGAGGTAGAGCCTTCAGTTATCAGGACCCTCTCCTTTGGAATCATCTACCAGTCAGGGTCCGGGAGGCAGACACCCTCTCTACTTTTAAGAGTAGGCTTCAAACTTTCCTTTTTGATAAAGCTTATAGTTAGAGCTGGATCAGGCTTGGACCAGGTCTTAGTTATGCTGCTATAGGCTTAGACTGACACACTGGGATCCTGTCTTTCCCTCTCTCTCCTCTCTCTGCCTGTCTCTCACTTTAACTCATCCTGTCCCATTAAAGTTACTAACCATAGACCTTTCTGGAGTCCCTGAGCTCCCTTGTCTCGTAGGTTCCTCTGGATCTCTGCTGTAGATTCCTTTTTTGGGGGTCTGTTATTCATCCTTTCTTTCTTTCTTTCTTTCTTTCATTCCTTTCTGCTTTCTTTCTTTCTTTCTTTCTTATTCCTTTTATTCCATCTTTCCTTTGATTCCTTTCTGCTGTCTCCTTCTTTTCTGTTCTTTCCTTTCTATCTTTCTTCTTTCTTTCTTCACTTCTCTCTTTTCTTCTTCCTTCCTTCCTTTCTTTCTTCTATTCCTTTCTCCTTCATTCCTTTCTGCTTTCTTTCTTCCTTCCTTCCTTCCTCCCTTCCTTCCTTTCTTTCTTTCTTTCCTTCTTTTCTCCTTTCATTCCTTTCTGCTTTGTTTCTTTCTTTACTTCTGTACTCCTCTATTTTCTTCTTCCTTCCTTTCTTTCTCTCTTTCTTTTCCCATGTTTCTTCATCCTTTATGTCTCCTTTTCTCATCCTGTCCTTTCCTTCTGTCATCCCTTCACCATTTCTTCTCCTCTTTTCTTTCTTCTGGTCTCCCTCTCTTCTCTCTTTTCTTAGACCTTTCTGGAGTCCCTGAGCTCCCTTGTCTCGTAGGTTCCTCTGGATCTCTGCTGCTGTGGACGTGGTCCAGACTCCAGCTGCTACAACTACTACTATCCGTCTCCCCACTATCATCTCTCTCTCTCTCTCTTCATCTCCCTCTATCCCTCTCTCCAACACGGTCTCAGCAGATGTGTGTCTAACATGAGTCTGGTCCTGCTGGAGGTTTCTGCCTGTTAAAGGAAGTTTGTCCTTGCCACTGTAACTTGCTAAATGCTGCAAAGTGCTCTGCTCATGGTGGATTAAGATGAGATCAGACTGAGTCCTGTCTGGAAGATGGGACTGGATCTGATCCGGTCTTGATGTTGGGTCTTTGTTGATAACAGAACATAGAGAACGGTCTAGACCGGCTCTGTTTGGAAAGAGTCTGAGGAGAACGTTTGTTGGGATTTGGTAAGTAAAATCTTCATAGGGTTGATCCGAACCTTGCATGAGGAGCAGAGACATCAGGACAGAAGCTGCCAGCACTCCGCCCACAGCAGTCCAGTAGGTCCCGTAAACTGTCCACGCCAACCCGCCCACCTGCTTCTGCTCTGCGCTCAACAGGTCAGGGTCGCCATCCAAACATAGATCAGGGGATGAACTCTGCTCCTCTTCCTCCTGCTCCAAGCCATCTGGTTAAAAAAGAGAAAGACCGTAAGAAAGAGAGACTTCTACAGGAATCTCACCTCAGTGTTTCAAATTTCTCTTCTTCAAAGTAGCTCTTTATATTTGATTTAAACAGTCAAATCAAGCAGGTACTTCAGGTGAACACACCTTTCTCCTTCATGTTGTGGTCATTCTTCCGTTTCTTCGGCACTGCCTGCACCAGAGGAAGGATTTCTGCTGGTGTGCCTGTTCGCAGAAAAGAAAAGTATTCATTATTTATTCATGGTTTATTTGTTCGGGATAGATATAATACACACAGACAAACTGAAAACAGCCTTCCCATGCCATCACAAAGGAACAAAGACCCAACAGCAAGACCGGATCAGATCCAGTACCACCTCAAAGACAGGACTCAGTCTGATCTCATCTTAATCCACCATGAGCAGAGATCTTTGCAGCATTTAGCAAGTTACAGTGGCAAGGACAAACTTCCTTTAACAGGCAGAAACCTCCAGCAGGACCAGACTCATGTTAGACACACATCTGCTGAGACCGTGTTGGAGAGAGGGATAGAGGGAGGTGAAGAGAGAGGGAGAGAGAGATGATGGTAGTAAGATGAATAGTCGTAGTGCAACTTCCTTCAACAGGTAGAACCCTCAAGCAGGACCAGACTCACGTTAGTCACACATCTGCTGGGACCGTGTTGGAGAGAGGGATAGAGGGAGAAGAAGATGATGATGTTATATTAGTTTTCTATCCTGTAGTTTAAAGACCTGATTGTTAGTATGGGTGGATTAGAGAGAAGATTCTGCACCTTCTTGGGGGCATCAAAAAAAGTGACTCTTTGTTGAAACACACGTTCCACATTGGAACCAGTCTGTGTCCATTTTCTTCGTTCTACCTGTTTTGACGATGGTCCCGTTCTCCATGAGCACCAGCACGTCGGCTTTGTCCACAAACTCGATGCGGTGCGTGCAAAGGATTCTGGTCTTTCCCCTCAGGAGCTCCATGATGCATTTCTTCATGAGGTGCTCGGCCACATCCGTGTCGACCGCCGCCAGCGGGTCGTCCAGGAGGTAGATGTCTTTGTCCTGGAGGGGGGGAGAGATTAATAATGCATCAACATATTATTATGCAAGGTTAACTATGTATGCTAACCATACATTATCCCTCTTATTACCCGGCTCCTAACAAACTGGTTAAAAACATTCATTGAAGATTATTTCACTGATTTATGTTTACAGTTTTTAAAAGTAGTCCCAGTGATTCCTCGTCAATTATCGTTCCATGGTGATGGATTCTTATCTGCCTAACATGAACCTGTCCTCATTCAGCTCTCCTCCTTCTCAGAGCTCTGCGGTTCACACACCTTTAAAAATAAACTAATGTCACAACTTTGACCCCTGCTGCTATCATCACCACCGCTCATGGTTTAACTTTCTTTGGAGAGATCGCTAACCTAAAGTTTCTCTCACCTGCTCTGCTCCTTCATCATATTGAGGGACAGGATCCAAGATGAAAATGTCCGTAGCCTGCCGATTTAGCATGCTAACTTTAGCTAACGGTTTAGCCACATTGTTTGGATGCTAACGGAAGCTAACGGTTTAACCTCACCTTACGGTCTATGGTGTCAACAAGCAGAAGCTAAATGTGCTGGAACTCTTCCGTGGATTGATTTGACATGACGTGTGATCAGTTTTCCTCTCATGTTGCTCATGTTAGTGAAAGTTAATAACTGTTGTCAAGGGGTTTTGACCATAGTCTGTATAAATAATGGACGTAGTATAAATAAGGGCCGGGGTTTCATCCTCCTAGCCAACAGCTATGAGTTCCCACCTGTCAATCAAGTCAGTCATGTCCTTATTTGGACAAAACTCATAATCTTAATATCTTCGGAAAACGGTGGATTGCTCTCTCTCGGTGGGGAGTGAGACTTTGCTCCAAGTGGGGGAGTTTAAGTATCTCGGGGTCTTGTTCGCGAGTGGGGGTAAAATGGAGCGTGAGATCCACAGGCGGATTGGTGCGGCGTCAGCAGTGATGCGGACGTTGTATCGGACCATTGTGGTGAAGAGGGAGCTGAGCCGGAAGGTAAAGCTTTCGATTTACCAGTCGGTCTACGTTCCAACCCTCACCTATGGTCATGAGCTGTGGGTCATGACCGAAAGAATAAGATCGCGGATACAAGCGGCTGAAATGAGTTTCCTGCGAAGGGTGTCTGGGCTCGGCCTTAGAGATAGGGTCAGGAGCTCGGACATCCGGAGGGAGCTCGGAGTAGAGCCGCTGCTCCTCCGGGTCGAAAGGAGTCCGCTGAGAGGGTTCGGGCATCTGATAAGGATGCCTCCCGGACGCCTCCCTTTAGAGGTGTTCCGGGCACGTCCAACTGGGAGAAGGCCCCGGGGTAGACCCTGAACGCGGTGGAGGGATTATATCTCCCACCTGGTCTGGGAACGCCTCGGGATTCCCCAGGAGGAGCTGGAAAGTGTCGCCGGGGAGAGGGATGTCTGGGTCAATTTGCTTGGACTGCTACCCCCACGACCTGACCCCGGATAAGCGGAAGAAAATGGATGGATGGATGGATGGATGGATGGATGGATGGATGGATGGACTGTGTGCCGATAGAGAGATTAGCTTCGTAGAGCCAAGCAGTTTTTTTAACCAGGCTGTAAACATGTTTATTAATGCTGCAAAGATCACCTTTTTGTAATGGGTGTGTATGTGGTTTCCGGTATTTCCGGAGCCAGTCTCAAGTGGACGCTCGATGAACTGCAGTTTTTAGCACTCCCGCATTGTACTCATATTTTGAGACCAGAGGTTGCCGCATGGTTTTAGCCACATTGTTTGGATGCTAACGGAAGCTAACGGTTTTACCTCAGCTTACCGTCTATGGCAGGCATGTCCAAAGTACGGCCCGGGGGCCAATTGCGGCCCGAGGTCCATTTATTTATGGCCCCAAGCTTCCATCTTAAATTGTGTTATTTATAGCACATAAATGAATCACCTTCTGAATCATCTGTACATTTGCAGTTTCTTTCAAGCACACAAACAAAACTAAATCAATCCAGAAATGTCTCAAAAAGCTTCATATGGACTACTCGTGTAAAGCCACAGCACTGGGAATTCTTCAAGATGGCAATAAAGAAGAAACACATGAACTCTTAAAGCTGACAGGTTTTTCAAATTAATGTTCTTATCATGATGTGAAAATGTTCTTGATGAACACTAAAAGTTCAGAAGACACAAAAGAGGACACAAGACAAGATCAAAATTATGAAATTGTACAGAAAAGGCAAAATTAGGTGCATAAAAAATGTTCAGAATGCAGGAAAATAATAATTTTGTTCTGAAAATGTTGTCTGCTGGTCAGAAAAGTCTTAAAAACAACATGAAAAGAAGTGTGATGAAATCCAGATCATGATCCTGCCATAGGAAAATAATGACACAATATTTTTCCCACTTTGCCCGACCCGAATGAAAAACATTTTCCTCCAGAAGAAGATAACGTTTGCTAATCTACTGTTACTGTTACTGTTTTATTGAGAAAACATTTAAAATAATTGTTATTAAATAGATATTTCATATATAACGTTTATGATTCCAAAGTCTCAGTGGGAGCCAATGGCCCTGAGGTATTCTGACAACATCAAATGTGGCCCTCTTTGAAAAAAGTTTGGACACCCCTGGTCTATGATGTCAACAAGCAGAAGCTAAATGTCCTGGAAATTCTTTGATTTGACGTGACGTGTGATCAGTTTGTCTCTGGTGTTGCTCATGTTAGTGAAAGATAATAACTGTTGTCAAGGGGTTTAGACCAATCAGAATCAAGCATCTTACACAACTGGAAGATCAGTAAGAGAGCCGGGTAATAATGTGTGATGATGTGTTTCTCTCTGGTTTGAAAGTTGAGGAGAACACGACTTGTCAGAAACAGTAAATATTTCTAACTCTTCATATTTCTTTATTTATTAACTGTTTTACTTTTATCTGAAGATTTTTACACATTTCTTTAACTAGAATGACACATTGTCAGATTTGTGTGCTTTAAAAGTCAACGCTAAAATGTTGTGATAATGTATGGTGAGTGGGTGGTGATGCGAAAAGAGCAAGGCTGGAGCTGATCAGCTGAAACTTTCATCATCAGCTGATACGGTTCACATGAAGCACTGAGGAGAGGATCTCTCATGTTCTTTATAACACCTCTTTTCATTCCTTCCCTCCTCTCTCTATTCCTCTCTTTATGAGTTCTTCTGTTAACCCCTCTCCGGTCTCTGTGCTCCCTGAAGAGGACTCACCATGTAAACAGCTCGGGCCAGAGCCAGGCGAGCCTTCTGTCCTCCGCTCAGGGTCACTCCGTTCTCCCCGACTTCTGTCCTATCTCCGTTCGGCAAAACCTGAAGATAAATGAATCAGATATCAGGCCGAGTCCGGGTAGGACGGAGGCTCCTAACAGACAGTTACAGAACATGAAGTGTGTAGTTGTCTTACATTGAGGTCGTCTGACAGAGCGCAGGCCTCGATCACCGCCTGGTACAAGGCGTAGTCGTAGACCTTCCCGAACAAGATGTTGTCTCGAACCGACGCGTTCTGAATCCACGGCTCCTGAGACGCCAAACCGAAACCCACCTCTCTGTCTGCGACGTACACCACTCCACTCAGCCTGCGCAGACCGGAGGAGGGACTTTGTGTTCATTCTAACATTCCACTTCACTCCTTACTAAATAAACTCCCTTTAAACTAACAAACAAACCCTTTAAATCAAACCTCAGTTGAAACACTTAAACACACTCAGGTGTTGTACCTGCTGAGTTCTCCGGTGAGAGCAGCCAGTAACGAACTCTTCCCACAGCCGACCTTCCCCACGACCACGACCAGAGAGCCCTGAAGGAGACCGAGGTGAACACTGTTAGTGTCCTCAGGTGATGAACACAGAGCGAAGATCTTGATTTCAAACTGGAGCTCAGACATTCAAATGCAGTCAACTTATTTTTGTTACTTCTTTAAAAGAGTGTTTTGGAGTTTTTCCTCTTTTTTTAAGATTATGTTTTAGGCTTTTGTGCCTTTATTTTGAAAGGACAGCTGCAGAGAGACAGGAAATATGAAGAGAGAGAGAGAGAGAGAGAGAGAGAATGACATGCTCCAAATAATGCCAGGACCAGGACTCGATCCTTTCACCAGCACCATGAGGACTATAGCTTCTGCTGGAGTCATGTGACCGAGGTTTCCCCTTCTGTAATCCCTGAATCAAGGATTCTCCTCCTCCTCCTCTCCTCATCCATGTTGTCTTTCTGGTCCTCTGAAAACCTCTGACCTGTTGACTCCAGGTCCTGGCTCCGCTCATCATGACTTTGGTTTGTTGTTGTAGTTAAGTGAAATACGATCTGGTGATAACACAGAGTGTTTTATTCTGAAAATTAACCGGATGTTTTCATTTTGTTTTGGTGAAACCTGACTTCCTGTCCCCGCTCCATCTGCTCTGTTGAGATTGATGCGTCGTGCTCCGGCATCCGGCACAAATAGAAGTCTTGTGTATCTGATCCGGAGGACTCAGACCTGCCGGATCAGAGACGCAGACGGAACGCAACGGAGCGGATCCAGTGGAAGTTAACACATTGACTAGAAACCGATCAGATCTGGTGCTGAGACGGACCGGACATGGATCTGGTGGTGGAGTGTTTGAGAAGCCACAGAGATGCTGTAAATTGAAATCTTCCACTAAGCGGTTAAAGCTCCATCCTGTCTCCTCGACGACCCCATCATACAGTGTTTCAACCAGAGGCCTCGTACCTTTGTTACGTGTAGATCCAGACTGTGCAGCAGCAGACTCCCTTTAGCAGATCCACTTCCGCTCTCCCGCTCGTTGTTTTGGTTTGGAGCGTCGGGTCCCTGCCAGGAAAATTTCCCCTGACTCAACAGGACGGACGTCTGACTGTCTTCAGGAGTCACTGCGACAAAAACAGAGAAGCACAAAATCAAATATGACGTGTGATCAGGATGTTCCTCGTGTTCTATTTGGCTTTGATCCACTCCATTCTGTTCTCCTTTCTGTGGATTGATTTGATGTGACGTGTGTGATCAGGTTGCCAAATATCAAATATATGGATAGCAATAGAAACCGTGACCACGCAGTCCACATGACCCTGAACCCCAAACTGCTCCTGGTGGTTGAGCCAGGTGTGTTAAAGGTGTATGAATGAGATGAGTTGGTACAGATGGTCACAGGCCAAAGACTGGTATGAATAGATCCTTTGACCTGCTCCGGCTCATTGAGTAAACACAAACACAAACACACGTGGAAGCAGCAGCAGCAGCCTACCCAGGGCGTAGTACGCCTGCAGGTCCTGGTTGGTGAGTTTGAAGAAGCGTTGGATTCGCTCCAGAGACACTTTGGCCTCCAGGATGCCGTTGAGGACCCAGGGGAAAGAGTTGAGCGGGATGATCAACTGTCCCACCAGAGCCAGCGTGGTGAAAACCTGCAGGAGGACGAAGAGTCAGAACTTTAACAAGTCTCCGAACGTAAGCGTCCAAAAAGTGCCTTTAAAGATCCGTCTAGTAGTATGGGAGGTCGAGCCTTCAGTTATCAGGCCCCTCTCCTTTGGAATCATCTACCAGTCAGGGTCCGGGAGGCAGACACCCTCTCTACTTTTAAGAGTAGGCTTCAAACTTTCCTTTTTGATAAAGCTTATAGTTAGAGCTGGATCAGGCTTGGACCAGGTCTTAGTTCTGCTGCTATAGGCTTAGACTGACACACTGGGATCCTGTCTTTCCCTCTCTCTCCTCTCTCTGCCTGTCTCTCACTTTAACTCTTCCTGTCCCATTAAAGTTACTAACCATAGACCTTTCTGGAGTCCCTGAGCTCCCTTGTCTCGTAGGTTCCTCTGGATCTCTGCTGTAGATTCCTTTTTTGGGTTTTTCTTTCTTTCATTCTTTAATTCCTTCTTTCTTTCTCTCATTCTTTCTTTTCTTTCTTTACTTTCATTCCATCCTTACTTTCTGTTCTTTCTTTCTTTCTTTCTTTCTTTCTTTCTTTCTTTCTTTCCCTCTTTGTTCTTTCCATGTTTCTTCATCCTTTGTCTCCTTTCCTTCATCCCGTCCTTTCCTTCTGTCTTTCCTTCACCATTTCTTCTCCTCTTTTTCTTTCTTCTGGTCTCCCTCTCTTCTCTCTTTTCTTAGACCTTTCTGGAGTCCCTGAGCTCCCTTGTCTCGTAGGTTCCTCTGGATCTCTGCTGCTGTGGACGTGGTCCAGACTCCAGCTCCTACAACTACTACTATCCGTCTCCCCACTATCATCTCTCTCTCTCTTCATCTCCCTCTATCCCTCTCTCCAACACGGTCTCAGCAGATGTGTGTCTAACATGAGTCTGGTCCTGCTGGAGGTTTCTGCCTGTTAAAGGAAGTTTGTCCTTGCCACTGTAACTTGCTAAATGCTGCAAAGTGCTCTGCTCATGGTGGATTAAGATGAGATCAGACTGAGTCCTGTCTGGAAGATGGGACTGGATCTGATCCGGTCTTGATGTTGGGTCTATGTTAATAATAGAACATAGAGTACGGTCTAGACCTGTTAGTGTTAGCTTCACCTTAGGCGCAGTCAGCTGGTGTCCCATCAGCACGTAGGTGAAGAAGGTGAGGATGGAGATGACCACAGGCAGAGCGGCCCAGGTGTAAACACACAGTGCATCCAGGTACTTCAGGGCTTTGAGGTGGGACAGCTCCTGTTTCCGACACTCTGAGACCTTCTGAGTGAAGTGAGACTCCCAGTTGTAGAACTTGATGACGCGAATCCCAAAAAGAACCTCGGTCATTAACTGGAAGAGAGACGCCACAAAACCCATGACCGGACACATTTCAGGACTAACAGAAACAAATCATTATATCTGAAGATTTGAATCCACAGTTCTCACCTTCACTCGGCTGTCCTTGTGTCTGAGCATGTCCTTGTTGTTGCTGAGGATACGGGAAGCCAGGAACTTGTTGAAAGGCACCAGCAGGAGCGCCACACACAGCCCTCCGAGGAACGCCATGCCCACCTGCAGGTACATCAGGTACAGGGTGATGCTGAAGCGGAAGGGCAAGCTCCACAGCTCGTGGAAGCTGTTGAAGAAGTTCCCCACGCGGTCCGTGTCCGTGCTCATCAAGTTCACCACCTCGCCCAGAGAGGAGCCGGCGAGGCTGCTGCCGCTGACCCGCAGGGCTTTCGCGTAGATGGCTGACACCAGAGCGGCGCGGGCCGACAGCGCCACCTTGGACACCTCGAATTCGAAGATGTTTCTGAGGATGGCAGCCAGAGCAGTGGAGGCAAAGAGCCCCAGAGCACACCAGACCCCCCAGCTGACTGGAGCGGTCTTGTCCTCCATGAAGTTCACCAGACTGCTGAGGAGGAGGGGTCCGGCAAAGCTACTCAAGTTCACCGTCACCTTCAGCACACCCAGGATGTAGTACCGCAGCGCGAACGCCTTGTGCAGCACCCTCAGCAGTCCTACATCCCCCTCCAGCTCCAGAGGTTCCTCCTGGTAGTGAGAGCTCCAGGTGCCGCTCAGGAGGTTCCTGCTGACCGGCCTGGGCCACTGATCCTGCCCTTCACTGACAGCCCCCCCTCGTCTGCAGGCCTCCCAGCACTGATGGAAGTAACGACACACCACACTAGTCCGAAGTTTCCGCGGGAGGTGGTAAACATCGGCCGGTCTGTCCAGCTCCCCTCGCTGCCCTCGTCTGAGCAGAGGAGTCAGCCACAGGTAGAAGACCCGAGACAAGCCGCTGCTCCCGTCCTCGGCCACCATCTCACCCGTGTCCATCTGGTCTCTCTCCGTGATGAGCGGGGATCCCTCCACGGTGTTGATGTACAAAGTATATCCAGCGCCACTGATACACGGGAACGCAAAGGCGAGAAGATAAACCAGAAGGAGGAACGCCCGGGTTGAGGCGAGGACAAAGCGTGCAAATTTCAGAGGTTCTGAGGGGTCCAGATATTCCTGATCATCCCAGTAAACCAGTAAAGTAAAGACCAGGTTTGGGACCGACAGGAGCACCAGCAGCAGCAGCATCGTGGGTCCTCTGGTTCTCTTGTACGCCGTCCCCTGGAGCACCGCGATGGCACTGAGGTGGACCAGCCAGGCCAGGACGGCGCAGCTGTCGGCGAGGACGTCCAGGTACATGTCGGCCTGCCGGAGGAGACTCACCAGGACGACGTCTGCAGTGAAGAGCAGCACAGCCAGGATGGCGGACACCAACCTGAGCGTCCAACCGCAGGGAGGAGACGACCCCAGGAGGTTGCATCTACGGGTACAAGAGGTTTATGTGTCAGATCTCAGGGTCAGGGTCACACTCCTGTAACGTCTTAAGTGGCGTGATGGTAGAACCACATTGTACCTCCCCTCTGATGAACATCCTGTCAAAGCTGCTCACCTTGTCTAACGTGACCCTGAATGGAAATGTTCACTTTAATGTGAATTAGATCAAATAAGCAGGATCCTGTTTGAACTGAGATATCAGGGTTTTGCCAGTTGTCTAATTTGCAT
The DNA here is from genome assembly GCF_009762535.1 of Notolabrus celidotus. Classification (NCBI taxonomy): domain Eukaryota; kingdom Metazoa; phylum Chordata; class Actinopteri; order Labriformes; family Labridae; genus Notolabrus; species Notolabrus celidotus. The sequence continues at coordinate 37,654,244 of NC_048278.1, forward strand.
AACCACCTGCTCACCTTACATTATCCTTACTTAGAGAGGTTGTTGCAGCTGCGTTCTTCGATTTCTTATATTTACAAATTCATTACTTCATTGATGGACGCGGGTCATGACCTACCTCGCCACGCTGAGGTAGCAGGCACTGAAAACAGCCATCCCTGCATGAGGCAGCGCTCCGAGGACCAGCTGGTTAAAACAGGGGCCGATGCGTCCATCCCGCCACACGGGGAACGGATCCTGCTCGTCCGTGTGACAGAAGCCAGCGAGCAGCTCCGCCGGCCTGAACTCACTCATCCTGCCTTCTTGGATTTCACTGCCATCGCTTTAGAAAACATCTGGGAACAAAAAGAAATGACGGTCAGGGATGGAGATGATGTTTAACAGTTGCCGGGCTGTTTCAGCTTCGTTTCACCGACTGCCAGCACGTTTTAGAATTAAGTTTAAGATTTTATTGGTTACTGAACCCAGTTATACCTCTGACCTTTTAACCACCTACACTGCAGTGTGCACCCTGTGATCCATGAGCAAAGAAAAATGCTATCTGTTCCAAAAACTCGTCTGAAAACAACAGGGGACAAGGAGTTTCCAGTCCGGGCCCCACATCTGTGGACTCTGTTCTCTCCTTGAAGTCATTGTTCAAAATGTACTTTTATCAGAGAGCATTTCCTGACTTTATTTGATCAAAGTGTCTCACAGAGGGTCATGTTTATATTTCATTTTTATGTTTTTCTTATCTTCTTTAATAGTAATAGTTTATGCACTAACTGTATGGTCTTTTAAAATGTTCATTATGTTGCAACTTTCGTTTGATGCATCGTTAAACACTTTGTAATGTAGATTTTGAAAAAGTGCTAAATAAAGAGTATTATCATTTCAAATTATTTTTATAAATATTTTAAAAGATTAGTATTATTTCAAATTACTATTTATTATTCATTATTTAAGATAAGATAAGATAAGATACTCCTTTATTCATCCCACAACAGGGACATTCAGGAGTTACAGCAGCAAACAAGAAGGTGTACAGTACAAGAATTCCAACAAGAATATTTAAATATATATAAATATAAATATATATTTTTTTTTATTAAAAAAAAAATAATAATAAAAAAATAAAATTTAACATAAAAAAAAACACCTCCACAGGGTCCAGGACTGAGCTGGCCTTTTATATGTATTATTATTATTATTATTATTATTATTATTATTAATGTATTATTTATTATGAAACAAATATTTTAAGGGATTAATATTTAAAATTATTATTCAATATTTAAATAAATGTATAAATTATTATCAACACACACATTTTAAAAGATCATCATTATTTAAAATTATGAATTATATTTTTTTATTTAAATAAATGTATTATTTATGATTTAAAAATATATATTTTAAAAGATTACTATTATTTAAAATTATTATTTATTATCTAAATACATATATTATTTAAACAAATATTTTAAATATGATTTTTCTCTGTATATAATTAAATAAGCCAAAGGAGAGAGTCTTTAAATAAGCAGGTAAGGTTATTAAAATGATTAACAGCATTTTTCACACACATAGGGGCTTTACAGGATAAAACACAGAGAAAATAAAAATATTAATCATCATATTAAGGATATAAAAGTTAAGATAGTCACATGAACCTCAGGTAGAGACATGTAAAGATGCAGTAAACAGTAAAAACTGCATTTCAGAAGGAAAGGAGGGATAGATATCACACAGCATACCTAGTAAAATAACAGGTTAGATACTAAGACAGTTCATATTGAGTACTTTATGTTCACACTTACATTTGTAGGATATTTTCCCTCATTTCTGACCTTTAAACACTTCAGGAGCATGAAAGAGGAGCCGAGCAGAGAGCTGAGAGCTTCCTGACTGAATCACTGAATCACTGAAACCAGCTCAGCAATGTAAACAAACCAGGCTAGCCTGTTAGCTTAGCACACACAGTGTTAGCTTGTTTGGCTCGTTTGAACGTCACCATCATTAAAATTAATAAAACACTAAGAAGACAAACTTAATGTGAAATATAACTCAATAACTCTGAGACTGCCATGTCACCAACACGAGCATCCTTTAAGGAAAACCCGGCTTCTAACCAGATAGAAGGGAACACATCAGTCGCAGGTTGATGACGCACTCCACACCCTTTCAAAATAAAACGCACATTTCCAAAACATGAAACAAAAAATAGGAAAATAATGCAGATAGGTAGAAAAGCTAGCATTTATGTTTAAATTTTAAGAGGTATTTTTTTTAACTCAAAGCTTATGTGCTTCTTATTAAATCGAAAACAAAAACATAATATTACAAAACAGTGTAATAATTTGGATTGAAGGAGGGGTAGTTTGTTGACTTTTAAGCTTAACCCTCCTGTTGTGTTCAGGGTCAGATTGACCCTTTTCAAAGTTCAAAAAAAAAAAAAAAAAATGTTAAAATTATTTTTTTGGATTGAAACTTCATCTACTTGCCTCAATTAGCATAATCAACATATAAAATAAAATGGTTCCTTTCACAGATTTGCCCCCAATCACGTACACACACACACACACGTACACACATGCATGCACGCACACCTTCTCCCTATCTCTTGACCTCATCTGTAAAGTGCGTGAATGCAGGTGTTGGCATGACTTTTGACGGGAACCTTCTCAAAGCAGAACTTTGTTTTGATTGGTCAGCATGGCGGCCATGCGGCCAATCACATGTGAGGATATAGGATACAGGTGATGGAGGGGAGGCTGTGTATCCTGGCTTCATCTGTTCCTTCTGAGAGGGTTAGGGTTAGGGTTCTTCTCAAAGACCGGGCAAATACTCACTGAGAGGGGAAACCGGATCAGACCATCCAAACTGAGGCATCTGATTTTTCTCAATGCCAACCTGAGGACATTAATAATGTTTGGTTCTGGTTCTGTTTGCTTGAGTTCGGTTCTGGTTCGGTTCTGGTTCGGTTCTGGTTCGGTTTGCTTGAGTTCGGTTCCAGTTCGGTTCGGTTCCGGTTCGGTTCCGGTTCGGTTCCGGTTCTGGTTCGGTTTGCTTGACTTCGGTTCCGGTTCGGTTCTGGTTCGGTTCTGGTTCTGGTTCGGTTCTGGTTCGGTTCTGGTTCGGTTCTGGTTCGGTTCTGGTTCGGTTTGCTTGAGTTCGGTTCTGGTTCGGTTCCGGTTCTGGTTCTGTTTGCTTGAGTTAACTTCTGGTTTTAACCCTAACCCTAATCCTAACCCTAACCCTAATCCTAACCCTAACCCTAACCCTAACCCTAATCCTAACCCTAACCCTAACCCTAATCCTAACCCTAATCCTAATCCTAACCCTAATCCTAACCCTAACCCTAACCCTAACCCTAATCCTAACCCTAACCCTAACCCTAATCCTAACCCTAACCCTAACCCTAATCCTAACCCTAACCCTAAACCTAACCCTAACCCTAATCCTAATCCTAACCCTAACCCTAACCCTAATCCTAACCCTAACCCTTATCATAACCCTAACCCTAACCCTAACCCTAACCCTAATCCTAACCCTAACCCTAATCCTAACCCTAACCCTAATTCTAACCCTAACCCTAACCCTAACCCTAATCCTAATCCTAACCCTAACCCTAACCCTAATCCTAACCCTAACCCTTATCATAACCCTAACCCTAACCCTAACCCTAACCCTAATTCTAACCCTAACCCTAACCCTAACCCTAATCCTAATCCTAACCCTAACCCTAACCCTAATCCTAACCCTAACCCTTATCATAACCCTAACCCTAACCCTAACCCTAACCCTAACCCTAATCCTAACCCTAACCCTAATTCTAACCCTAACCCTAACCCTAACCCTAATCCTAATCCTAACCCTAACCCTTATCATAACCCTAACCCTAACCCTAACCCTAATCCTAACCCTAACCCTAATTCTAACCCTAACCCTAACCCTAACCCTAACCCTAATCCTAATCCTAACCCTAACCCTTATCATAACCCTAACCCTAACCCTAACCCTAACCCTAATCCTAACCCTAACCCTAATTCTAACCCTAACCCTAACCCTAACCCTAATCCTAACCCTAACCCTAACCCTAATCCTAACCCTAACCCTAATAATTGATAGGATTGGGTCATACAGTGATATACTTAACATTCTATCAAACTGACGTGTTTTTGTATGTTTCATGTATGTTAGGTTTTCAGTGGTAACAAATAAAAGAGTCAGAATAAACAGATTGATTTGTTTATTGAGAGGTGACTGTAGAAAAGGAGCAATTATATGTTTAGCACCTTTACACATGTTGTTATATAAACTGCTGGTTCTCTGGGCTCTGCTAAGAACAAAAAAAAAAAAAATGGCTGCATAAACATTTATAACATTTGGGCTCGGAGAACTTTCAACTCAAAGAAACCAAGAGATAGAAATATCTGAATTTGGAAAAAGTAATTATATTTCATTACAATCGATTTACAAATTTTGTAACCTGGGATTTTAATCAGTGCACATTACATTAGCATGTAGCATAAGTTAAAACCACAAAAAGATATTTTACAAATTCTGTTACCTTGAATTAGAAAAGGTTAAATACTGGGCGCAGCTTTCTGAGGCATCTTCAATTCAATAGAAAAAAGATCTACAAGTCTTTTACAAAGCAGGAATGAAGCTATACAATGTCACATTATATTTTATTCCTTACACGCTGTACAAAAATCCATTTCCTTCATGGCTGACCACGCCAACCACAACACTAGGCAGCTTCACTTTTCATTTCTAATATCCTACATTTACCGTGTCCGGCAGACACACACTGTATTTACAGATTCAAACATGAAGTACAAACATAAATATGAGCAGGCTCTGTCTATCCATCCCAATGGCATCACGTCTTCAGACACAGTCTTTAAAAAATAAAAAAAACACCAAATATTGGCCGTGTAAGGTTATTTATCATCTCTGTGAAACACTCAAAGTGCTTTAAAAACAAATCTGGGTCTTTTCTTTTTGGTTGTATTTCTCCGTTTTGTCCAGAGAAGGCGCTGTTGCACTTTAAAACATGTCTGTCACAGTATCAGGGAGAACTAAACACGGCTACCTGCTCTCTGATGGCACAACAAAAAGCTTATTTGACAGTGAGTGGATGTATTCCTGTAAATAAAGAGAGACAGATTCACAACAGACTGAATGACCTGTTAGAAAAGGTTCATTAAAAAGAACATAAAAACATCTCTTTGTTTTCTGGAAAGCAAAGGATATTGTACAGTGAGCCTAACGCTGGTCTGATCTGTATCATAACAAAAACTTCTCAACTGTTAATTCAGAATTAAAGCTATCACATAGCTGGAAAAACATCATGTACAAAGTATTCAACCAGGGGCCTGAGAAAGATTCTTTCCTAGGATTGTCGAGTCCGGCCTTTTGAAATCTGATCATATGTACAGCGATGCATAGGCTACACACCAGGAAGTAGAAATAATACTGTTAGTAAAAGCAGAATAGCAGAGTTACCCTGGAATGAAGTCAGTCATTAGTACACAGAGTGTAAGCTGGGCTGAGTACGAATTCAGACAGGTACCATTCTTTCCTATGTGGACGCTTTATTTTGAAAAGTATAAAAATGTTTTTTGGGGAAAACAGACCAACGTGATACTGCAGAGGATAAGAGCTGCTGAAATTAAACTTTCTGAGATCTGACAGGATTTTTCTGAGGTTCTGCGATGAAAGCCCAAGGCCTGAATTCTGATTTTTTTTTTCAGGATTCTGAGATCAAAGCCTGAATTCTGACTTTGTTTCAGGATTCTGAGATCAAAGCCTGAATTCTGACTTTGGTTTTTACAGGATTCTGAGATCAAAGCAAGAATTCTGACTTTTTTTTTCAGGATTCTCAGATCAAAGCAAGAATTTTGACTTTTGTTTCAGGATTCTGAGATCAAAGCAAGAATTCTGACTTTGTTTCAGGATTCTAAGATCAAAGCCTGAATTCTGACTTTGTTTGAGGATTCTGAGATCAAATCAAGAATTCTGACTTTGTTTCAGGATTCTGAGATCAAAGCAAGAATTCTGACTTTGTTTGAGGATTCTGAGATCAAAGCAAGAATTTTGACTTTGTTTGAGGATTCTGAGATCAAATCAAGAATTCTGACTTTGTTTCAGGATTCTGAGATCAAAGCCTGAATTCTGACTTTTTTTTCAGGATTCTGAGATCAAAGCAAGAATTCTGACTTTTTTTTCAGGATTCTGAGATCAAAGCCGGAACTCTGACTTTTGTGTTTGAATTCTGAGATCAAAGCCTGAATTCTGACTTTGTTTCAGGATTCTGAGATAAAAGCAAGAATTCTGACTTTGTTTCAGGATTCTGAGATAAAAGCAAGAATTCTGATTTTGTTTCAGGATTCTGAGATCAAAGCAAGAATTCTGACTTTTTTTTCAGGATTCTGAGATCAAAGCCTGAGTTCTGACTTTGTTTCAGGATTCTGAGATAAAAGCAAGAATTCTAATTTTGTTTCAGGATTCTGAGATCAAAGCAAGAATTCTGATTTTGTTTCAGGATTCTGAGATCAAAGCCTGAATTCTGACTTTTGTTTCAGGATTCTGAGATCAAAGCAAGAATTCTGACTTTTTTTCCCTGATTCTGAGATCAAAGCCTGAATTCTGACTTTTTTTTCCCGGATTCTGAGATCAAAGCAAGAATTCTGACTTTTGTTTCAGGATTTTGAGATCAAAGCCTGAATTCTGACTTTTGTCTCTGAATTCTGAGATCAAAGCAAGAATTCTGACTTTTTTGTCAAAGTTCTGACATCAAAGCCTGAACTCTGACTTTTGCTATCAGAATTCTGAGACCAAAGAAAGAATTCTGAAACAAAAGTCAGAATTCTGAGATCAAAACCTGAATTAGGAATCCTGTCTCAGACTTCTGAGATCAAATATGGAATTCTGATGGAATCAAAGCCTGAATTCTACGTAAAGTAGAATGACCCGAGCTCAGGTTTTAGTGCTGTTTCGTACCATATGCTCCCAGCACTCGGGGTTAGCGTACCTGTTGTGGTATCCAAGTTGGATAACCTGGTTAAATAAAATTACTGGCATCAATTTAATGAGGGCTTATTATTAAAAATGAGTTAATCAGATTGAACATTAAATATCTTTCTAAGGTTATATATTGATTTTGTTAAAAGGAAAAGCAAACATCCTGTTTTGTTTGCACAGCCTCCTAACGTTTATATGATCAGCCCTCTACTCCATATAAGAATTATCCATTAACTTCAATAATGGAAGTGATCAAACGTTTGTTTTCCTTTGCTGTGCTCATGAGCAGTTTGGACTACTTTGAATCAGGAGTCAAAACGAATCTGCCAAATATTAAAGATGTAACTTCTCCCTTGTACCCTGTTAGTGCTCGGCTTAGTCCCAGTTATTGTGGCTAGTACTCCACAAAATATCCGCTTCAGTTGAAGAGAAGATTTGGATAGTGTCAAATGTGGTGTTCCACAGGGATCTGTTCTAGGTCCTCTATTATTCTACATTTACGACACCCTGCACATTATCCATTCACAGCCTCCGATGATGGTTCCTAACAAACATACTGCTTTAATTAGAAAATCTGAGAGGGTCTGGAGTTCCACAAGGATCAACCCTTGGTCCTCTTTTCGATCTCCAGAAACATGCCTTCAAATTCTGACATTACAAAAGTACGGCCGCATCTACAAAAACTGTGAGGTTGATCAATGAACAATTTCTGACAGTATGGTGTTTGACGAGGAGTAATCTTTGATGTTCTTCGGTTCTCTGAATTCATGCTTTCAAGTTATACATTTGGGAGAGTCTGGTGTTCCACAAAGACCAATCCTTGGTCCTCTATTGTTCCACATAAACATGCTTCTTTAGTGACTTTGAGTCTCATTTTGACCCATAAACTGTTTTCGATTATGGTACAGTACAAAAGTACAGCCTTTTGGGAGGATCTGGGGTTCCACAAGGATCAGAACTGGGTCCTCAATTGTTCGCCAAAATGAAGTTTTTGCATTGTCACATCATGCTTCACTTAAACCAGGCAGGTTTTGATTATGGTACATTAAAAAAGTACGGCCTCGTCTACAAAATTTGGGAGGGTCTGGGGTTCCACAAGGACCTGAACTGGGTCCTCCTGGGTTTTTAAAAGTGTGGTGTTTTTCTTCAATTTGACCCAAAAGCAGTTTTTAAAAAGGGTGAGCCACAAAACCACATCCTCATCTAGAAAATTTGTCAGGATCTGATGTTACACAAAGATCAAACAGGGTCCTATCTTGTTTGTAGTTTTTGATAACAGTCTCCCATAAAAGTTCTTTCCTATTTAGAACATTTTAGGGGTCTGGTGTTCCACAAGGTTCAATCCTGGGTCCTCTTATATTTTCCAAATTCATGTTTTTGCATTGCAACACTTAACTTTGACCCAATGAAAGTACAGCCTCGTCTGAAAATTTGGGAGGCTCTGGTGTTCCTCAAGGTTCAATTCTGGGTCCTCTTTTGTTTTTCAAATGCATGCTTAATCCTGACGCTGCAAGAGTTTGATGTATCACAACATATGGTTGAGAATTGAACCCCTTCAAAGCCTCTGGATGGTCTCAAAGAATGTTCTTAGTAGTGGAAAATAACCCCCATAATGTCAGAACTGCTGCAAATTGCAAGAGGCTGTGTTTTCTATAAAATGGCTTGAATGTTGTCCAGTTCTTTTACTTGATGGTGCTTTGAAAGGTGTACTTTTGTCTCTTAAATTGCGGCTGCATGTTCAGAAATCGATTTTAAAACTCAAATGAAGGTTTTTAAGGCACCGTGACTTCAGGTCCTGAGGTCTTGGCAGCTAAACGACTGTGTCTCAACCCTTGGATTGAACTCAGACGAGTCTTATTAGTACCCTCAAAGAAAACATGCAAGGGGAAAAATGAAATTCGTATTTTCTAACTGCAACTTTGAGTCCCATTTCGTCTGTTTTCATTTGTGTGTTCAACATTTTCTACTTAGTAAATCAGCTTGTAACAATTGTATGAAAACGTTATAAATAGTTTATTAATTATAATTAGCATAATAGTATGCATACACACACTTTAAAAATAGCCAATGTAAACTTCTGAAGTGTTTCAGAAGTCGTGTTTGGAGAGTTTTCAGTGACGTTCCCAAACGTTTTGGGGTGTACAAGTTTAGTTTCAACAGCTTAAAGGAAAATTCCTCTAAGATGAAACAGATTTAAATCAAATCCAGAGATTGTTTTCTTTTTTTTTGGTACCTGGGAGCCAAATCATGGGAGCGCTGTTCACAACAAATAAAAAACCAAGCAGCATTTTTGGAACAGAGGAAATGTTTTGACTGACTGGAGTCCTGGTTTTCGGTGGATGAATCTGTGTCACTCTTCCCTCAGAGAAGTTCATAAATAAGAAAGCAGAGTTAAGCATATGCGTCTGAAGCCTGGCCATCTCGTCTCGGTTCAGTCAGCGGGTTTTTTTGGCCTCCGCTCAGACCAGAGGAGAAAATAATATTATTAATCACTTTGCTGGATGAGTTTGAAGTCCACCAGGGAGGATTTCTTTGTACATCACGCTACATGGAGTTCTAGAGGAGAGAGAGGGGATACAGGGACTTTTTAAGGGAGGGGGGTTGGGGGTGGGGGGGTTATCTCCCATAATGGGGTGAGTCACAGACGCTCCCTTGGTATCGTCTCCTCCGCCCCTCCTTCCTCTAACACAGTCTTCAGTTTCTGAGAGTTTGTTTACAGGTAGCTCACAGGTTCTTGGTGTTTATGTGAGTCTTGTAATGCTTCGTCAGGTGGTCGCTCCTCATGAAGCGCTTCTGACACTGGCTGCACTCGAAGCGCTTGTCTCCTGTGGGGCAAACAAACAGGACGTTGATTTATGACTGGTTTGTGTTTTTACGAAGGCGGTGAAATCTTCCAAACGAAGTCATTTTAATAACAAATAAAATCACTTTTAATCGCCTTTCCCCGCCAGGTTTGCTCATAAAACTCACAAAACCTAGCTCAGAAAAAGGCGTACAAGACGTCAAACCGTACGCTGACGACACCCTGGTGTATCAGCCGTGCTTTTTTCTGTGTTAAACCAAATCCCTTCTTTCTAACACACCAAATAAAAACATAAAAGAGCTTCTTTAAATCACAAGGTGGGTCTCTTTTTGTGCTACATTATTAAAGACACACACACTCTTGTTTTGATAAACCTTAAAGAAAGCTGAGACGGTATCAAACAGTTACAGTTGCACTCACAATTATTCATACCCCTTTACAAATTAGGTTTAGTTGTAAAATTTACAAACAAATCAATCAAGAGCAATTTAAATAGCTTGACAAAACTAAAGTTTGCGAGTGTTTTCTCAAGTTTCAACAAAAAAATTCCACTTTTAACGACTACAGAAGTCTCAAATTATTCAACTTCTTCATGACGGGCATCTTTAGTACTCAGTAGAGCGCTCTTTCAACGTGATGCATGGCCAGACACCTTCTCCTTAGGAATCTTAGCTCATTCCTAACGCACACTGGCCTCCAGTTCACTAATATTCTTTGTTTTACTTTTAAGAGTAGGCTTCAAACTTTCCTTTTTGATAAAGCTTATAGTTAGAGCTGGATCAGGCTTGGTCCAGGTCTTAGTTATGCTGCTATAGGCTGAGACTGACACACTGGGATCCTGTCTTTCCCTCTCTCTCCTCTCTCTGCCTGTCTCTCACTTTAACTCTTCCTGTCCCATTAAAGTTACTAACCATAGACCTTTCTGGAGTCCCTGAGCTCCCTTGTCTCGTAGGTTCCTCTGGATCTCTGCTGTAGATTCCTTTTTTGGGGTCTGTTATTCATCCTTTCTTTCTTTCTTTCTTTCTTTCTTTCTTTCCTTCTTTCTTTCTTTCTTTCTTCACTTCTTTCTGTCTTTGTTCTTTCCATGTTTCTTCATCCTTTGAGTCTCCTTTTCTTACCCCTTCCTTTCCTTCTGTCATTCCTTCACCATTTATTCTCCTCTTTTTCTTTCTTCTGGTCTCCCTCTCTTCTCTCTTTTTCTTAGACCTTTCTGGAGTCCCTGAGCTCCCTTGTCTCGTAGGTTCCTCTGGATCTCTGCTGTAGATTCCTTTTTTGGGGTCTGTCATTCATCCTTTCTTTCTTTCTTTCTTTCATTCCTTCTTTCTTTCATTCCTTTTTCCTTCTGTCTTTCTTTCTTTCTTTCTTCACTTCTTTCTCTCTTTGTTCTTTCCATGTTTCTTCATCCTTTATGTCTCCTTTTCTTATCCCCTCCTTTCCTTCTGTCATTCCTTCACCATTTCTTCTCCTCTTTTTCTTTCTTCTGGTCTCCCTCTCTTCTCTCTTTTCTTAGACCTTTCTGGAGTCCCTGAGCTCCCTTGTCTCGTAGGTTCCTCTGGATCTCTGCTGCTGTGGACGTGGTCCAGACTCCAGCTGCTACAACTACTACTATCCGTCTCCCCACTATCATCTCTCTCTCTCTCTTCATCTCCCTCTATCCCTCTCTCCAACACGGTCTCAGCAGATGTGTGTCTAACATGAGTCTGGTCCTGCTGGAGGTTTCTGCCTGTTAAAGGAAGTTTGTCCTTGCCACTGTAACTTGCTAAATGCTGCATGGTGCTCTGCTCATGGTGGATTAACCCCAAGTAAAAACATGAAAGAGGTTTTTCACACAGACCTGTGTGCGTCCTGGCGTGCCGCTGCAGCTCGTCGCTGCGTGTGAAACGTTTCCCACAGAACACCCAGTTGCAGACGAAAGGCCTCTCGCCGGTGTGCAGCCGGACGTGAGCTCGGAGCAGCGACGTTTTCCTGAACGTCTTCTCACAGCCGGGGACGTGGCAGATGTGCTTCCTCTTTCCGACCTCGCCCGGCCTGCAGATCACACGCAACAAATTCAGTGTCATTTCTCTGTTTGCATGGTCTGATAATAAGCTTCTATTTCTAATGATTGAGTCCCAAAACAACAGGAAACTAAACTGAAGCGTCAGCATGAATGTATCCCCCACACTCCAGCCATTATAAGTCTCCTTCTGTCAGAGATAGAAATGTAAAGCGTGTTTGTTCGACACACTCACCTCTTATCTGCGTCTTTACAGTTGGGACAGGTGCAGGCCATCCGTCTCTTCTTCTCACCTGGCTGGCTGGGCAGCTCAAGGGTGAGGGTCTGGTCCACCTGGATGGCCTGCTGGCCCGGCGTTGTAGCCAGCTGGAGCCCTCCGCCCTGCATCGTCTGGACCGTGAGGTGCTGCTGGCCTGAAACACAGAGACAGACGTGGTGTTAGAGACTCAGCAAGAGGCCAACCAGAGCTGCCAGGTTCCTCTGAAATCTAAATAATCTTCCTTTTTAAACTTTAAAGAGTCAAAGAACAGAACAAGTCAACATCTCTCTCACCCCCTGCGTTTGTGATGGTGACAGGAACCCCCTGAACCTGGACCCCGTTGATGCTGATCGTCTGCACCGCCTGAGTCGCAGAGGTGAGCGGCGAGGCGTTCAGTGATATCATCCCCCCCGCCGGAGCAATCTTTGCCAGAGTCCGTTCCTTCCGCCCCCCCGCCAGCGTCCTCTTGGTGGCGGCCGGGGGTGAGATGGAGGTGATGGGTGAGACCGGTGTGGTGGGTGTGACTGCCGTGGACGTGGAGTCCTGAAGCTGAACTGTCTGCCACTCGCCTGATGCTGTTTTGAAGATGAACTGAAGAGAGGAGATGTTTAATGTTTGACACAGTAGAATAATAATACATGAGATCCCTAATAAATAAATAAATACATAGATAATAATACAAATAAAAATAAATAAATAGATAATTATTATTATTATTAGACTTTTATTTATAGAGCACTTTTCAAAAAACAGGTTCCAATGTGCTTTACCTGGGCAGCAAAATAAAACAAGAGGGTCATACAATCATCAAGAAATAAAACATATTTTGAAAGACATAAAAATTCTTTAAAAGAACTCTAAAGGGGTACAATTTAAAAGTAGTTAAAATTATTTAAATTAAATAATAAAAAATAAAAAAATAATAATAATGATGATCATAATTATTAAAATAAACAAATAAAATAATAATTAATTAAATAAAAAAGTAAAATAAATAATAATTAAATAAAGTGAAAAATAAATGAAATCAAGTAATAATAAATACAATACATTATTATAATAAAAATTAATAAAATAGAAATATGTACATTTATAAAATACATAATTAGAAAAAAAAATTGATATATTGATGTTAAAATAAAAATGAAATATGAAGTAATTGATTAAATAAATAGAGAAAAATAAATGAAATCAAGTAATAATAAATACAATACATTATTATAATAAAAATAAATAAAATAAAAATAAGTACATTTTTAAAATGCATGATTAAAATAAATAAATAGATAGATGGATGGTTAAATTAAAAAAAAATATATATATATAATATTATAAACAAAAAACATTGTAGATATTTCTCCATCTCCTTTAAAGTCTCACATTTATTCTATTTTAATATTATTTTTTCCCATTTTTTTTCATCATTATTATTTTATCTTATTATTTATTTATCTACTTATTTGTATTATTATTATTCCTTTTTGTAGTTGTTGAATGGCCTTGTAATGGGTGGTGGGTGGGAAAGGGAGTTGACATTCAGATGTGACAACTGATGTTTATTCTATATTTTTATACCTTATGTTGTATATCACACTGTCTGTCTAAAATGTTAAAAATCTATGAATAAAGTTGAAACATTTTAAATTAAAAAGTCTCACGTGACTTCATGCTATCATATCATTGTATTGCTTTCAGTCTATCAAAAGTAACTATAGATTAAACTGTGAAATGTTCCCCTCTGTGTTTAAAGTGTTTCATGGATACCTGAGTGGGTGACGGGTCTGTCGGAGTGACCTGCAGACTCGTCGGGGCCGACTGTCTCTGTGGGACCTGTGGCAACGTGGCAGAAGCAGCCTGCACCACCTTCAGGGCCTGCTGCGGGATCTGAACCACCTGAGACTCGGGTTTGGACTGGACCAGTTGGACCTGCTGCACCATCGCCGGCTGCCCTGGACTCTGCACGATGAGGAGGTTGTTACCGGCCTGTAAATATAGAAACAGGGGGGTTAGTCTCATTCCTTTTGCTAACGTTCACTGAAGTGGTTCCTTGCAGCCTCACCTGTATGATGTTGTCTCCAGCTTCTATCAGGATGGTCTCCATCTGCTCAGGGGGCGGGGACTGTGCTGGAGGGGGAGGAGGGAGCTGAGCAGTGAGAATCACTTTCTTCTTCCTTCCTCGTCGCCCCTTTCCCGGAGTGGGCGGGGCCGCTGCCGTCTCTGTGATGATCTGAGCCCCTCCCACCTCGCCTGTCGCCACGTTGAGCGGCAGCGTGAGGCCTCCGGGCAGCTGCACCATGTTGGCAGCAGAGTTGTTTTGCTTGCGCAGCTTCGGGGAGGGTTTGATGGCTAGAGTCTTCTGGGGGGTGATGGGGGCGGTGGCGGCGGCGGGGGCTGGGACTGTCATGGGTGTGGTGATGATGGCCTGGTTGGTGCCTGGGATGAGCTGGAATTGCCCGCCTTGTGGCATCACCTGGATCGTCTGAGCTCCCTGGATCTGAGGCACCATCTGGTACTGGATGTTGGCAGGAGCGGGGGCGCTGGTGCGAGCCGGGCTCTGCTGGATGGTGAGCACGATGGGGCTGCCAGAGGCCGAGGAGCCCAGGCCGGCAGGGAGCTGGATCACATTCCCCTTGTGTGAGAGGAAGCCCAGGTTTTTGGGAGGAGCGGGGGCGATCGGAGCCGGCTTTATGGGGAGGAGTCTACGAGGCTGCGGCTGCGGTGGAGGAGAAGCGACGGGAGCCTGAGCAGCAGGGGGGCCGATTTTACTGCAGGTGGCAGCTAGGAGGGCCAGAGGAGAGGGCTGAGCGTCCTGCAGGGAGGAACAGTCACACATGATCCAGTTAGGACAAACAGGCTGGAGATACACTGTCTTGATGTTGGGTCTTTGTTAATAATAGAACATAGAGTCCGGTCTAGACCTGCTCTGTTCGGAAAGAGTCTGAGGAGAACATTTGTTGGGATTTGATTCTATATAAATAAAGACTGACTGATTGATCCAGGGTGTGGGCTTAAAATCGTATTGGCCAACCTGAAATCCTTAAAAAATATTTGGGCTGTACTGCTGAAGACGGCTTTTATAACTTTTCTATTATATATATATATTTTTTGTTTTTTTTAAGTTATATTTTTGGGGCTTTTTGCCTTTATTGATAGGACAGCTGAACAGGAAATGTGGGGAGTAGAGAGTGGGTGAAGACAGTGGGTGTAGAACCAGTGACCTCTGCGATGAGGACTTTAGCCTCTGTATGTGGGGCACTTAGACTGCTAGGCCACCAGCGCCCCGCTATTATTTTATTTTGGAGTATCTATTTATTTTCATGAATTATCTTATTTATTTTATTGTAATTTAATGCATACGATTATGTTAGTTAATTATTGTATCTATTATTATTTGAATTATTTATTTTTATGTTGGGTTTTTTTATGTATTAATATATTTTAGTTTCTCATTACATTTATTTATTTGTATTTATTATTCTTATATTATGAATTATTGTTATTCTATTATGTATGTATTCATCTTAGTGAATTATCTAATTTATTTGTATTTATTTTGTTAATTATTTTGTATTTTATTTTAATTTTTTATTCTTATATATTGACATATTTATTCATTTTAATTGTAGCTCTTATTTTCTCTTTCTGAATGTGAATTTAGTTTGTGGCAGGAGGTCGTATGAACAGGTATGCACGGGGAGGGAGAAGAGGGTAAATTTGTTATCTTCATGTGTCATTTTTTGTACAAATAAAATTGAGTTCATTTTAACTCAAGCATCAGTCACTCTATGCAGCCTCCAGTGTGTGCAGTGCATCATGGGTAATGAGAGATGATTACGCCAGGGCAGCAGCAGCAGGAACATCTGGCCGTTACTCACTTGTGTGGAGGCGTTGGAGGGCTGAAGGTATTCACTGGGACTGACAGCAACAGTGGTGGCCATACTGTCCTGTTGTTCTGGAAAACACAGAGACACACACAGAGTCACATTCAGGCCGCCTGAGGGGTCAGAGGTCGGACTGTTCAAGGACATCAGAGGACAATCCTACTGAACTGAGAAACACGGCGACGGCATCATCCCTCTGTCATTTTTAAATCAAATCTTTTAAAGGAATTAAAACAATTTCCCTTCAAATATTCATGATTTCCTCAGAATGGGATGAGATGAGCTTATTCTTTTGAAAAGTACACACACATACAAAAAAGAAAAATTTTGGAAAAAAATATTGAAAAAAAAAAAAATTAAATTGAAAAACAAAAAAAAAAATTAAATTAAAAAAAAAAAAAAAAAGATGACCAAAAAAATTAGCTTTTTTTTTTTGAATTTTTTTATTTATTTTTTTTTAATCGAAAAAAAAATTGAAAAAAAAATTGAAAAAAAAATTAAAAATTAAAAATTAAAATTTGACAAGAAAAATTTTGCAAGAAATTTTTTGAAAAAAAGTTGACCCGGTCCCTGTCGAAAAAATACATTTTCCTCAAATTTGAAATTGTGCTCCAAAAGCAGAAAAACATGAACACGGCCGGTGTTTTGGTTTAAACAGCAACCCTGTTAACTGGAGACTCTCAGCCGGATGCATCCCTCATAAACGTCTTTAGACCATCATTAAATATCTGATGAGGATATTTTGAATTCTTAATAAAAACTAAACTAGTTTGCATTCCCAGGAACTCCCTCTGTGTTTCGACAGCTGTGTAAACTCCACAAACACTGACACGTTCAGCTGAAGGTCTCCAGTTTACAGGGTCACTTTTAAAACCGGAACACCGGGAGGAGAGACGCATTCACGGTGGGCTGAGAGAAGACTACTGTTACAAGCTGCTAAATCAAGAGAATCACAGATGTGTGTGATGTTATTGTGGATGGAGGGCGGGATAAAAACACTGCAGTTAATTGACCAATCAGACACGTTCAGCATTGCAGGCCCCGCCCTCCTAAAGTCCTGGGACCTTTGAAAAGTACTTCCCCCCCTAGCAGGGGCTTTTTAGGGGCGAGATAACTACCCCTGAACTAAATTTAGACCCTGGGTCCACCAGTCGAAATGCACGTAGTTCAGAGGTAAAGTTCCTGCGGTTGAAAAACGCCTTTTAGTGTTGAGTACATGTCTGTCACCAAGGATGGCGTAGCTGGTTTACAATAATCTGCCTTTCTATCTTTCTCTAAACATTTATATGAAAGTAGTAAAACTAGTATTCTCACATCAGGAGCAGCTGGATTTGATCTCCTGTAAAAGAACTGACAGCTTGTTCACAGAGCAAACACAAACACAGCTGACATGTGGTCCTGGTTTATCTCAGCGGTTAAAGGCTCACACCACATATGCAGAGACCACGTCCTTGACCCCTTTTCGTGCCGCCAGTTCAAGGTGTGATATTTCTATACATCACTCTAGGCCCAAAATGTCACATGTTGGGTGTCAGCTGTAGCGTTGCAACCTGGCTGTAGCTCTTGTTCTTGGCTTCTGTCATAACGCTCTGCAGCTCTACTACCTGGATGTAAACGAGCACGGGTGATGATGTCATGTGGTAGCACGGCGTGGTTTGTCAGTATGTTGATCTAGTAAATGGAGATCAAGTTGTATGTAGGCTGTGTCTGCTTAAACTGATATATAACCACTCCACCAGAGACATGAGGAACCAGCACAGGCATGAGGACGCCAACCTTAACATTTTGAATGGGACTTTTATGGAGGGAGACAGGCACTTTTAATTTAACATTTTGAATGGGACTTTTTTGGAGGGAGACAGGCACTTTTAATTTAACATTTTGAATGGTACTTGTTTGGAGGGAGAGGGGCTCTTTTAATTTAACATTTTGAATGGTACTTGTTTGGAGGGAGAGCGGCTCTTTTAATTTAACATTTTGAATGGGACTTTTTTGGTGGGAGAGGGGCTCTTTTAATTTTACATTTTGAATGGTACTTGTTTGGAGGGAGAGGGGCTCTTTTAATTTAACATTTTGAATGGTACTTGTTTGGAGGGAGAGGGGCACTTTTAATTTAACATTTTGAATGGTACTTGTTTGGAGGGAGAGGGGCTCTTTTAATTTAACATTTTGAATGGGACTTTTTTGGAGGGAGAGGGGCTCTTTTAATTTAACATTTTGAATGGTACTTTTTTGGAGGGAGAGGGGCACTTTTAATTTAACATTTTGAATGGTACTTTTTTGGAGGGAGAGGGGCTCTTTTTATTTAACATTTTGAATGGGACTTTTATGGAGGGAGAGGGGCTCTTTTAATTTAACATTTTGAATGGTACTTGTTTGGAGGGAGAGCGGCTCTTTTAATTTAACATTTTGAATGGTACTTTTTTGGAGGGAGAGGGGCTCTTTTAATTTAACATTTTGAATGGGACTTTGTTGGAGGGAGAGGGGCTCTTTTAATTTAACATTTTGAATGGTACTTGTTTGGAGGGAGAGCGGCTCTTTTAATTTAACATTTTGAATTGTACTTTTTTGGAGGGAGAGGGGCTCTTTTAATTTAACATTTTGAATTGTACTTTTTTGGAGGGAGAGGGGCTCTTTTAATTTAACATTTTGAATGGGACTTTGTTGGAGGGAGAGGGGCTCTTTTTATTTAACATTCTGAATGGGACTTTTATAGAGGGAGACAGGCACTTTTAATTTAACATTTTGAATGGGACTTTTTTGGGATTGCATTTTTGGTAATTTTTGAATGGGATGAGTCTGGGGGATGAGTAATATTTAACTCAACATTCATGTTTTTGTTCTTCAATGAAATAATTGATTGTTCAATAAAATATTTAACACTTGATAAAGTTCTACTTACAAATAAATCTGTTTAAATTGTATTATTTTGGATGGATGTCTGCTTAGAACAAAACAAATATTTATGCGTGGATATGATACTTTTCCATTAAATTCTCATAAATTCCAATTTGGAATATTTCCAAAATTCCCCAGTTTAACTTCCCATGGAAATTTACCGGAAACTTTCCACCCCTTTGCAACCCTAGCTGCAGAGCATAAATAGCCACAACCATCATCTGTCTGCAGCCTCTTATCATAATCAATCTGGATCATCAAAACAAGGAGAGTCTCTCAGATCAGATATCTGAAGAGCAGCGTGTCAGTCAGGATATTCTGAATACAAAGCTCTCTCTGTATCAGATGTTTCAGAGGAAGATCTCACACACATCGAGCTATCGAAATCACAATCACAGCTTTTTGTGTGGTTACATAAACGCATGTTCTCACATCATGACTGCGATTAGATTAATCGTGCAGCAGCAGTATCGTATGAAAGAGAACACAGTAACACAGGATCCACACAAACAACAGAAAACACAACATGTGACACACTCCAGACTCCAATCCTCAACATGTACAGCTTCAATCTGTCACTTAGTCCTCGGGGTGTAACGATTCATCCATTACATCAATGTATCCATTTATATTCCTATCATCCGACTACATCCATCTGTGCTCGGCAAGTTAGCCTTCTGTACGACGTATATCGATCTAACATCGTTTTAAAAGGTAATACATCGATTGTATCCATACTAGGGAATAACACATTGGATTTAATCACAGCAGACTTTATATGGATGTGGGTTTTTAACACTTTTAAATGATAAAGACGTTAGACATTACTCAATTCAGGCTGCCTGTCTGTGCAACATTCACCAGGCGCCAGCAGACAACAAAACACAGCATGGCGGACTGCAGAAATGATCAAGCAATCTCCTCCAGGAGACCATAACAACACTAAGGAGCTCGTTCAGTGACAGACTTCTTCACCCGCGGTGTCTCACAGAGATTTCTTCCTGCAGTGGTCAGACTCTCTAACCAATAACAATAACATCACCAAAATGGACTCAAGTGCAATATTTCCCCAATCCAGTTCATCCTTCTCTTCTTACATGTGCAATTTTATAGGCTCTTGTTTGCTTTATACTGTTTTGCACTGTCTACTTTGCTGCTGTGACACTTAAATTTCCCAGTTGTGGGACGAATAAAGGATTATCTTATCTTATCTTATCTTATCTTATCTTAACCACTGCGGTCCAGTGTGTGGAAACACTTTGGCTTCTTGCAAAGATGGAGATGTTCTAAATAAGTCGCTCGCTGTTTGTAGGATATGTAAAGGTCTTAAGTTAAGTACCACGGCAAAACCACAAATCTATCCAACCGCCTACTAAAGCGCCATGGGATTTCACACAACGCCGGCCATCCAGGAACCTCTTGCAGTGTTCCCGCTCTGCAGAAGCCTCAGGTCTCGTCAGCATGTTCAGTCAGAGACGAGGACCAAACTCGTCTCAGGCCAACAACATCATGGTAACAACAGGAATCTAAGACTGTCCAGTATCAAGGGATTTATCTCACAGTCACACTGGATGAATTTTTGGCTGAAAAGTTACTGAATCGATTTCAAGTCACTGAATCGTTTCGGATGGTATCGTTCTAAATGAACCAACATCGTCCTTTGATCATATCGGCGACCACGAATCGTGATACGAATCGAATCGTTACACCCCTACTTAGTCCTCTTCCCCCTGACAGAAGAACCTCAGGCTGCAGAACAGGAGCTGGATCCTCTGCTCCAGCCTCCTGCCTCATTAAGTGAAAGTGTTGTGAGTCCAGCTGTGTGTGACTCCCCTCCACTGTGTGTGTGACACCACTCCTCTGTGAACCCACACACTTTGACACGGGGATATTTCAGCCTGCTCAGCCTCTCTAATCTCTCCTGGCTGCATGTTTGGGATGTCAGAGCTGCTGCTGCAGAAACTCAGCGCAGACTTTCACAACAATGAACCCTGCTGCAGAGGTTTCACCACCAAACACAGGTGTGTGTGTGAGTGTAAGTGTGTCTTTAAGCCTGATACACACTCACACACACACAGAGAAACACTGCGGCCTCATAATAGCGCCGCCATCAAACACAGACTGAGGTTTGTCTGCTGGGGACAGCTAGCTAGCGTTAGCTGCGAGGCTAACTGTCCATTCTGAGCAGACGGGAGAGGGGGATGAAGCTAGCAGCTAGCTTAAGCTGATTGTGCGGCTTAGTTTCACCCAAACAGGATGGGATGATATCTGACATCATGTAAACACCTCTCTGTGTCAGTGAGGAGAGACTCTAACGGAAGGGTTTCAAAATAAAGGAGATTACAGAGTTAGCTGTAGCATCTCTTGCTAGCTAAACTCTCTTTGATAACAGAAACAGCCTCTTTACCGGAAGTGCTTTGCTTATTGTGGTTCACATATCCGCCCTCGCGCCCCGTAAACACTCTTATGTGCAGCTCGTGAAGTCGCGTGCTGCTCAGTTTAATGCAGATTCCTGTTTTAGAAGCAGAAAGTGAAATAAACACAGATCTTTTAATTCCTACCCACCGCTCATGACGACATTCGCTCTCCGCGAGCCTTGAAGACCGAGCCCGTGGAGGTCCCGCCCCCCCGCGCTGCTGCACCAATCCGAGGACAAATGGACGATGACGGACAGCGCTGCCAGCCAATTGGAGCGTTCTGTCCGTGTGATTGAAATTCAACTCAGCCAATCCGGATGTGTTGTTTGTGTACGTCAGTGGATGGATGATGGTTAAGCCAATCAGGTGTCGAGATTGAGGGAGAAAGGGGCGTTTCCAGGAGATAAACCTCGAACAAGCTTAGTGCCCTATTACGGCAGGAACACGGTTTCACTGACGTCCCTCTCGACCAATGAGAGGCCCGAGCGTTACCGAGGGTTACCGAGCGGAACCGAGGGGCAGCTCGGTGAGAAGGAGAGTGACAACCGGGCTGATCAATGAGGGCTGAGACTCTGACCTGTTTAAACTGCCCCTGCTTCATTATAAGGAGCAGACCGTTATGTGGGAGAGCTACGGTGGCCCGGAGAGACAACTACACAAACATTTCATGACAGCAAAAACAAGTCACTTAATATCTACACTACATATCATGAAACACAAAATCAATTTACAAAAAATATACAAATACATAATTAAATGGTGCAAAAATATTTGTTTAAAAACACAGTTCAGTTACCCCAAAAACATTTAATGAAACATGTAATAAATTCACAAAATGCAAAAATATTCAATGAAAGGAAAAAAATATCCTTAATAAGAAATAAAACAAATTAAAAAAATGCAGAAGCAAAAATATTTCTAAAAAAAAAAAAAAAAAAAATTGCAAAGGAAGAAAAACATTTAATGAAATTTAAAAACATTAAAAAAGCACAAAAATAAGTTAAAATGCTAAAATATTTCATGAAAGGCAAACATATTCCACAATAAGAAAAAAACATTTCACAAAACATTTTATGAAACACAAAAATAAATAAATGCAAAAGCAAAAATATTTCATGAACGGAAGAAAAAACACATAAAATAATTGCATAAGAAAAAATATTTAATGAAATTCAAAAGAATTTTAAAAAAAGCTCACAAATTAATTCAATGCAAAAATATTTATCGAAAGGCTAAAATAATCCACAATAAGAAAAAACATTTCACAAAACACAAAAACATTTTATGAAACACAAAAATAAAAAAGCAAAAAAAAAAATCTTGAAAGGCAAAAAGATGCAAAAGAAAATAATTTAATGAAATTTAAAAAAAACATTAAATAAAATGCACACAAATTGGTTAAATTGCATAAATATTGAATGGAAGGCAAACATTTTAATGAAATACAAAAATGGTTTCACACTTTATGTAGTCCTTCAGTTAATTTTTTTTTTTTAGTTTAATGAAATCTTTGTGAATTTTTTTTGTTTCAAAAATATATTTTGCCTCTTGAAATATTCCAGCAATTTATCAGTATTTCTTTACTATTTTATGGAATATTTTTGTTTTTGTGAACTGTTTTTTCAAGATTTTTTTTGCCATTAAAATAAATGTTTTTGATATTATACATTTCGGGTTTATTGACTTGTCTTTGCTGTTCCCTGAAATATTTTCTGTGTTAAGAAATATCTGTGCTGTTCACCTTGAGGGCCACCGTAGATAACAGACTGAACTAAGCCCATGTGTACAGATCATAATGTTTTAGTGTGAACCTAACATGCTGGAATATTCTTTGCCTAATAAGGACGTGTAGTGTGGAAAAATATTCAAAACGTGATCTTTAAATCAAGCTTGACATATTGAAGTCTTAAAGGGGACATATCACGCTTTTTTCATCAATATATATTGGTCTAAGAGGTCCCCAAAACACTTCTTTAAAGTTTATGCTCAAAAAAACACTTTGAAATCAGATTCTGGTCTGCCTGAAAAGCCCTCTTCTTCATTCCTCATCAGAACACTCCGTTTTCCCTCTGACCACGCCCCCTCAGGAAGTGGGTGTGGCCTCGGCTCTCCAGCACGTTCATCTAATGTTTACATGTTGGCTGAATATACACGGCTGCTCAGAGATCGCGTTACTTCAACCCTCTGAATCTGATCCAGAATCTGATCCTGACGGAGAGGCGCCTGTAGCAGGACCTTTCTGAACGATTGGTCACAGATTTAGTGTTTCTTGTTGTTTTATTTGTCAGTATGTCGACATGTGTCTTGGTACACAGCTACAGCTACAGCTATGAACATATAGCTATGTGGCTATGCTAATTAGCGCTAGCACTTATCCATGACAAATAAAAATCATCCACTAGATCTTCAAATCTGCAGACGTGGGGAGTAAAACCGACCTTTGTGTTTATTAAGACAGCCTACAACTAGCATGCCTCCCTCCTAAGCTCCTTGTTAGCACACATGTGTGCAGGTAATGAAAAACGGGGGAGGGATTCAGTAATATTTTATACAGTCTATGGGCTGAACAAGCTCCGAGCTCTGACTCCGTGACAGACCGGATATTGTTGTTACGTAACAAAAACACGGAAGTCTGAAACGGCTGGTTTCAGCACACATTTACAGAAAGGTGGAGAAATCAGAACAGGGGCAGAATGGATTCTTTTCATTCTCGGGGGGTTTGTAGACAGGGACACATATTTCAGGTAGAGAACCATTAAAAAGTCAATTTTGCATGATATGTCACCTTTAATAAAAAGGCATCATGTTTTGCTCTTATTTTATGTAGATTATTAAAACACAGACTTGTTATTTGAGCTTCAGTTTGTGCTCCTGTTGTCAACAACAAACAAAAAGGGCCAACGTGATCTCTGATTTGCCGCCACAGACCTTTGACCCCGCAGAGAAAGTGTTTCCTCTGTGACTGTCAGTCGCATCTGTTGTCAACATCCGCTGAGTTGCCCCCAAGCGCTTTCATCCAGCATGTAGGCTACGATGAGCTGTCCCTCTTTCTCATTGGATCACTGAATGTGACTCTTTTCACATCCACAATGCATGCAGCTCTTTTCATATAGGCTCTTCCCAAAGAGTGCACTTGACCTTATTCACATGCAGTCGTATCTGTTTGTCCCCCGTGCATCCTCTCCTTGCATCCCCGAGAGGGCTTTCAGAAGAGCGTAGGAATCCAGAGTCCCGCTCTCAGCTCGAGCATTTTCTCCCTCTCCACCTCGAGTGTGTGCTGGTTCTGTAGTTAGCGGCAGAGGATGCAGATCCGCTGTCTATCACCTTCTCCCCAGGCGCCTCTGTGGAGAGCCTCAGAGAGAAAGAGCTGCATAATTTAACTCCGATATCTCACTTTGCTTTCACTTAGCAGGCCTGGTGAGTGAGCCGAAGCTTTTACTGTGGACTTTTCAGCACCAAACATTTCAAAGCGAATACGTGACGATGGAAAATGAAACACTTTCTATGACTTTAGACCTCCACCAGGAGCTGATTAGCATCCTTACAGATTTTACTGAAGGAAATGGAAGCTGCATTAAAAGCTTCATCACCCAGGGCAACATCAGCTGCTGAAGAGAGCTGCATTCACTTGATGTTGTGATAAACTCGAGCTGAATTAATCGGTCGCTCAATCCATTGAGCTCACTTAACTGTCTACGATTTTTAGAATTGATTGGCCGTCCAAGTCATGCCACATATTTGAATGTTTCAGCTCCTGGAATTGAAAAACGTAATGTTTTTCTTGTCATAAATGCAGTGAAGTGAATTTAATAATAATAATACTAATCACTGTCTTAAAGTTAAAATACTTATTCTGCAGGAGACTTTGATTGAAACATAATAAAACAATACATGATTACCTTATTTATGATGCACCCCTGCTTAACTTGCAGTCAAAGTAAAGCTTATAGTTAGAGCTGGATCAGGCTTGGACCAGCTTTTGTCATGCTGCTATAGGCCTAGACTGCCGGGGGAACTGGCGCACTGACACTGGGATCCTAGCTCACCTTCTTCCCCCCAACCCCCTCATCACTTACTTTAACTCTTCCTGTCCCATTAAAGTTACTAACCATAGACCTTTCTGGAGTACCTGAGCTCCCTTGTCTCGTAGATTCCTCTGAGCTGCCGTAGACGTCCTCCTGCTGCGGACGATCTGGACTCCAGCTGATACGGACGTGCTGGACTCCAGCGGCAACAGCTTCTACGACTCGTCTCATCACTATCACCTCTCTCTCTTACTCCCCTCTATCTGTCTTTCCAGACCCAACTCAGTCGAGGCATGATGGCTGTCTAACATGAGTCTGGTCCTGCTGGAGGTTTCTGCCTGTTAAAAGGAAGTTTTTCCTCACCACTGTAACTAGCTAAATACTGCGATGTGCAATGCTCATGATGGATTAAGGTGGGGTCAGACTGAGTCTTACCCTGTCTTGAAGTTGGGTCTCTGTTCATAATTTGACATAGAGTGGTCTAGACCTCCTATGTTTGTAAAAGCGTCTTGAGATAACGTTTGTTGTGATTTGGCGCTATACAAATAAAGATAAAGATTGATTGAAAGTGCTCCCAGGTAAAGCTAGTTAAACCAAATGCGTGCGGGACTGGTATCAAAGTCTAATTTCACGTTGAGGACAATAAGCCATCGTATCATCTATGTATATGTATCGTGTTGTATCGTATTGTACGATCCAATCATGTCTTATCTTAGCATATCAAAATGTGTCGTCTTGAATCGTATCGTAAAGTGTTGTATCTTATTGTCTGGAATCCTATTGTAACGTACTTTATCATACCGTTTGGTATCATGACTTATCATATCGTACATCCTATCATATCGTACTGTATCGTATCGTATTTTATCCTATTGTATCGTATCATATCATATTGTATCATATCGTATCATATTGTATCGTATCCTTTCATATCGTATTGTATCATATTGTATCATATCGTATTGTATCGTATTGTATCGTATCCTTTCATATCGTATTGTATCATATCATATTATATTGTAACAAACCGTATTGTCTCATACCGTATCGTATTGGATCGTATCGTGATGTATTACATCGTATCGTGTTGTAACGTATCGTACCGCATTGTATTATATCATACCATATCGTATTGGACCGTATTGTATCGTACCGTATTGTATTATATTTTATTGTATCGTACCGTATTGTATTGTATTGTATTGTACTGTATCATATCGTACCGTATCGTATTATATTTTATCGTATTATATTTTATTTTATCGTATCGTATTATATTTTATCGTATCGTATTATATTTTATCTTATCATACCGTATTGGATTGTATCGTACCGTATTGTATTGTATCGTATCATATCGTACCGTATCGTATTATTTTTTATCGTATCGTATCGTACCGTATCGTATTATATTTTTTATCGTATCGTACCGTATTGTATTGTATTCGTACCGTATTGTATTTTATCGTACCGTATCATATCATATCGTATCTTATTGTATCGTATTTTATTGTATTGTATCGTACTGCTTTGTATTGTATCGTATCGTACCGTATTGTATTTTATCGTACCGTATCATATCATATCGTATCATATCATATCGTATCATATCGTACCGTATCGTATTATATTTTATCGTATCGTACCGTATTGTATCGTATCGTACCGTATCGTATCGTAATGTACCGTATCGTATCACATCGTATCGTATTGTATCGTATTTTATTGTATTGTATCGTACTGCTTTGTATTGTATCGTATCGTACCGTATAGTATGTATTTGTATCATACTGTATTGTATCCTATAATATTGATCATATTATCACTACTATAGGATACAATACGGTACGATACGATAAAATATAATACGATACGGTACGATATGATACAATCGGGTATGATACAATAAGATACGATACAGTACAATACTGTATTGTATCTTATTGTATCATACCAGATTGTATCATATTGTATCGTATTGTATCATCGTATTACATCGTATCTTATCGTATTGCATCGTATCTTATCGTATTGGATCATACAGTAATATATTGCATCGTCTTGTATAAACATCTTGACAGGGGAGAAAAAATATTAGCCAAGCTCATTATAGTAGTGAGCTCGCCAATTCTCAAGCAAAGAACTTTGTGTATTTAAGCTGATATTAGAAGATCGACAATATTTCTTTGTTTCGTACGCAGAAGTTGACGTCAGGAATGTAAATGACCATGTTCAAACATTCAATATTTAAAAAATGATTCCACACAAATGTTTATTTTCTTCTTTTTACTGAAAACGCTGAGCCAGTCGTCAGCTTCAGGGTACCGAGAAATAGAATGAGCAAAATACACCTGGGCATTTCAACAGATAAAACGGACAGGTAGAGACGAGTCATGGCGGGTATACACACTCTGAGGCAGGGCGTCAATATTAAACCACTTCGTTCTCTCTTAACTCTGGACCCAAATTCAGACGATAGCTGCAAGACCACTGTTCTAAATGTACTCTTCTATAAAGAACATTTCATCATCTACGTTTCAGACAAGCAACCCAAGTTCCACCTTTAGTCAGTTAGAAAATGCTCCATATTTATAATAAATGGCATTTCTGAGGAGTTCTCTTTGGTGTGTATTTTCCTGACCGCGTGATGACCTGTCTGAAAGTAAACAGCAAATATATGTTGTGTAATCTTGTAATGTAATGTTCCACCAAATGGAGCCTCAACAGACCATGATGCGATGCAGCTCCAGGTAATGTTGTGTGCAGTGAGTATGCGGTGCAGCTGTTGTAATGGGCATGTTTGTTTACAAGCAGCTTTTATGGTCCTGTTCTTGTGGAGGAGAGTCTCCCACATCCATTAGAGCCATAAACAGAGAAATGGTGATACGAATGGACGAGATTCAAACTGTTCAACAGGAAGTGTAAGAATTACTGATACAGAAAATTGGCCTCTTCCTCCATTTGGTGGGAGAAATGTTGACTTAATCTGTGCCAGGAACCACTCAGTGTTTGCTTTAAAGTGAGAGACGGACGGATACATCCCTGCTCCAGAGAGGGTATCATGATAATACTCAGGCTTCATGTGTTCCCTCTGATAGATCCACATGACAGCTCAAAAACTCTGTCTTTGAAAACCCTCATTTCAGCTACTGTCTCTTTAAGGAGCATCAACAAAGGACAACATTAAGCATTAAGGAACCCTTCTCCTCTACAACTGTACCAAATGAGAAATTATAAATTGTGGACCCTAACCCGGAACTTCCACCAGATCCGACTCAAGTCCGTCTCCGATCCGCTGTGGTCTCAGAGCAGGACCGCCGGACAGCTGGAGTCATGTGACCGAGGCTTTCCCGCGGTAATCACTGAATCAAGGATTCTCCTCCTCCTCCTCTCCTCATCCATGTTGTCTTTCTGGTCCTCTGAAAACCTCTGACCTGTTGACTCCAGGCCTGGCTCCACTCATCATGACTTTGGTTTGTTGTTGTAGTTAAGTGAAATACGATCTGGTGATAACACAGAGTGTTTTATTCTGAAAATTAACCGGATGTTTTCATTTTGTTTTGGTGAAACCTGACTTCCTGTCCCGCTCCATCTGCTCTGTTGAGAGTGATGCGTCGTGCTTCGGCATCCGGGAACAATAGAAGTCTTGTGTATCTGATCCGGAGGGCTCCGACCTGCCGGAATGCAACGGAGCGGATCCAGTGGAAGTTAACACATTGACTGGAATAGAAACCTATCAGATCAGGTGCTGTGACGGATCAGACACAGACTGGACACGGATCTAGTGGAATTTGGCCGTCAATCTGACCTTAAGAGTTTGGAAAAGGTCGGTGTTACGTTTCACCAATCTGTGATCTCACAAATTGAGCAAAGCTTGTGTCCCTCTTGCGTAATTCTCGTGTGACTTTTTAAACAAGCTGCTGTTTGTGCCAGATAGACTGTTTCACATCCATCTAGGCAACACTCCAGAGACCGTTTATAGGAAGGGCAGAATGGCGACAAAACATGACTTAGTTGGCGTGCATACTTGAGTAAGCTACATAACGCTAGCTCAGCACACAATTCTTGCTGCTTTTATAAAGATAATTGCTGCATTAAAGGCCTTTACTCTTCTTTTAAAAGAGAAGTCTTCCAGTTCTGATAAAACCAACGATGTAGCTGCATGTAGCGGCCATTGTTTACAGGGTTGCAGTCGCCTCTTTCTTACGTCACAACTTAGCTACCGCCTCTTTCTCCTAAAACTGATTGGTCCAGACATTCTCAAATCAGCTTGAAGCTTTGCAAAGTGAATCCGCCTAACAACAGTGACGGAATCTGACTAATCCAGAGTTTGGAACGTTTAGATTTGAGGTCCAACATCTTAAATTAAAAAAGCCTAACACCTCGTCTTTCAAGCAAAGAACCAAACAAATGAAATAACGACAAACAAAATGTCAAGCTTAATAAGATTCACGGTGATTCTCAGGCTTCAGATCTCAATAAACCAAAGCTGGACAGGTTTCATGAATCTGTCTGGATTGGAACTTCATTTTGAGCTCATTTGAAGTCCGATATGTCTGATTTGATGAAGCGTTTCTAAACATTTCTCTGATTCCTGTCAGAAAACATGATTCCAGGATAAGGAAACAGGTCCGGGTGCTCGTTGACGGGCCCTGCTGCCCTGCCTCTGTGTGTGTATATCAACCCTGAGGGAAATCTTTAATCCAAAACTCCTTATTTTGACAGAATGGAAGGAGAAACAAGGAAACGGCAGCAAACAACAGTTGTACAAATCGACCAGTGCATTGTGTTTTTAAAGTCCCGTTCAGCAGGTTTCAGGAAATTTGCAAACCGAGTTCATAATCCACGCTCTCTTTTTGTTCCACAGCAACAAGTCTTTGAGACGAGACATCTCATCCTCATCACCAGCGTCCAACTGCACAACACTCCTCCCTCTCTTTGCTCAGTCCGTTCAAAGAAAGAGAGGCAGGTCCATCCAAGTCCTACTGAGCACATCAGATTTTCAGGGACTCTGATTGGATGATGCTGTAGACCAGAACAGATCAGTCCTCCATGCGGAAACCTGCACAGAAGCAGAGGTTTAACGTCCACGTGAAAATAAGGAACTCCGGTGAAAGTCGAACATTGAACTCACGGCGACGGATCTCTGCTGCTACGTCTCTGACTCCGCCTCCTGATCTGTTCCCATCACCCTCCTGATGGTCTTGATTGACAGATACATCTCCTCCTCGGGGTCGTAGTAATAAAACTTACTCAGGTAGGATATTAGTGGTCTGGAGAGAAACACAGAGAAAACAACAATGAGCCAAGTGTGTCTGTGTTTATTGAACCTGTGTTTCACCTGTGCAGATAAACTCATATTCATTCTAAACGTCTGTGAAGGTTCTCCTTCATCCAGGTCATGGTGATTCAAGGCTTGATCTGAAAAGGTAACTGGACTTCATTTGATTCTTAAAGACGTTTCAACTCACTAGAAAATATAAGCCTCTAACAGTTGTGGGTGTGTTCAGGGGGTCACAAAGGGTTGTAAGTAGGGTCGTTATCCTAGTTCCTGACCGACGTTAGCTTAGTTCCTGACAGTTGTTAGCTTAGTACCTTACAGTCATTAGCTTAGTTCCACACAAGCGTTAGCTTAGGCCCACACAGTCGTTAGCCTGGTTCCTGACAGCCTTTTGCTTAGTTCCTGACAGTCGTTTTCTCACTACCTGAAAGACCTCAGCTTAGTTCCTGACTGGCGTTAGCTTACCTCCTGACAGTCCTTAGCCTGGTTCCTGACAGTTGCTCACTTAGTTCCTGACAGTCGTTATCCTAGTTCCTGACAGTCTTTAGCTTGGTTCCTGACAGTCGTTATCCTAGTTCCTGACAGTCTTTAGCTTGGTTCCTGACAGTCCTTAGCTTGGTTCCTGACAGTCGTTAGTCTAGTTCCTGACAGTCTTTAGCTTGGTTCCTGACAGTCCTTAGCTTGGTTCCTGACAGTCGTTATCCTAGTTTCTGACAGTCTTCAGCTTGGTTCCTGACGGTCGTTATCCTAGTTTCTGACAGTCTTCAGCTTGGTTCCTGACGGTCGTTATCCTAGTTCCTGACAGTCCTTAGCTTGATTCCTGACAGTCGTTATCCTAGTTCCTGACAGTCTTTAGCTTGGTTCCACACAAGCGTTAGCTTAGGCCCACCCAGTCATTATCCTGGTTCCTGACAGTCTTTAGCTTGGTTCCTGACAGTCATTACCCTAGTTTCTGACAGTCTTTAGCTTGGTTCCTGACAGTCCTTAGCTTGGTTCCTGACAGTCCTTAGCTTGGTTCCTGACAGTCGTTAGTCTAGTTCCTGACAGTCTTTAGCTTGGTTCCTGACAGTCCTTAGCTTGGTTCCTGACAGTCGTTAGCCTAGTTCCTGACAGTCTTTAGCTTGGTTCCTGACATTTGCTAGCTTGGTTCCTTGACAGAGGTTAGCCTAGTTCCTGACAGTCTTTAGCTTGGTTCCTGACAGTTGCTAGCTTGGTTTCTTGACAGTCGTTATCCTAGTTCCTGACAGTCTTTAGCTTGGTTCCCTGACAGAGGTTAGCTTAGTTCCTGACAGTCGTTAGTCTAGTTCCTGACAGTCTTTAGCTTGATTCCTGACAGTCGTTATCCTAGTTCCTGACAGTCTTTAGCTTGGTTCCTGACAGTTGTTATCCTAGTTCCTGACAGTCGTTATCCTAGTTCCTGACAGTCTTTAGCTTGGTTCCTGACAGTCCTTAGCTTGGTTCCTGACAGTCGTTAGTCTAGTTCCTGACAGTCTTTAGCTTGGTTCCTGACAGCTGCTAGCTTGGTTCCTTGACAGAGGTTAGCCCAGTTCCTGACTGTTGTAAGCTTAGTTCCTGACAATCCTTACGTTAGTTCCTGACAGTGTTATCAAGCTTTGAATATTCAAGCAACTTTATGGTCTTCCATTCTCATGTTTTTATATCACAACAGGTGTAAATGTATGTCATTGATCACATGACCCCTGCAGGAGCTGCTTACCTGGGCAGTGGAAGCTCCTGGATGTGGTCGATGCGGACGATTTGTCGGATGCAGAAGCGACAGAGATGCTGTAGAGACTTCACGTTGCTGAAGCGAGATACGGGATAGAGCAGCTGAACCGGGGTGGGAGGAAGCCCTGCGACACACACGGACCAAATGTTAGAGGATCTGTTCAAGAGGTTTCTCTACTTCGTCATAAAAGTCTACAAATAATCTCAGCATCGTTTACTCTCTGGGACTATTTTCAGAGGCGGATTAATTAACATTTGGTGCTCCAGTGAGTATTTAGGGCAGTAGTACAAGAAGTACAAGTTTATGAGATTGAGTGCCATGACACAGCATTTAACAAAGTACATCAGCATGGCTCATGAGGTGACTTTGGACCAAACTGTCTGCAGAAAAGAAGAAACCCCCATCATGGGAAATCAAATAAAACCCCAAACAACTGTCCTCACGACAGTCCAGAGACCATCAACATTTCCAAATCCTCTCCAATCCCTCTCACTCACTACTTTAAGCCGAGTTACCAAACATCAATCAGCTGGTTTAAGTAAAATTTGGGATTAAGTGTTCGATATAATGCGCCCTAAAATAATCCCTCAGCTCGTTGATTCTGTTCACCACGCTCGGGTTTTATGACACATTCAGGGAGCTTATCTTTTATGCAATAAGGATTAACCTTTATTCCGTACACCCTGGTTTTAATAGTATCAGGAAGTCAGCCTCTGCACCATATGTCAAGCGTTCCAGCTGTTCCAGATGTTTGGTCTCTGTATTTTTGGATCCTCGCCCCTTTTTCCTGGATCTTGCCGTTTCTTTGCATCACTCATTTTAACCCCTTCATCCCACACGTCCCCAAAAGCTTTTATTTGGTTAATTGCCTTAAATGAAACTAAGTTATTAATGCATTTGGGTCCAATGTCTCTTACTGTGTTCCTTATCATTCAAACGTGAAAATCCATGTTTATAAACCTGATTAAACATTGGGGTCCTACCCCCTTCTATCCCTGTACACTGTTTTAACGAACTTGATATTTCATTTATCTTCTCCTGGCTTATTCAAATAGTGTTAAATCATTTCACTCAACTAGCCAATAAACAACAGTCTGCATTGGGGTCCTTCTCCCTCTATTCCATTCCACTGCTTTAACAAACTTGCCATTTCATTTTTCTTAATCTGGCTCATTCAAACAGTATTGCATCCTTTAACTAAACTAGCCAATACACAGCAGTCTGCATTGGGGTCCAATGTCTCTACTGTCCTTTACTATTCAAATGTGAAAAACCCAGTTTGTAAGCCTGATTACAGTTAATTCAAAATATATATATTTTCTAAACCAGCCAATAAACAACAGTATGCATTGGGGTCCTACTCCTTTTACTCCTTTCCACTGCTTTAACAAACTTGACATTTCATATATCTTGATGTGGCTCATACAAGTATTGTTAAACCCTATCACTAAACTTGCCAATAAACAGCAGTCTGCATTGGGGTCCAATGTATCTTACTGTTCCTTACTATTCAAACGTGACAAACCCAGTTTGTAAGCCTGATTAAAAACAACTATTTAAAAATTATATTTTCACTAAACAACAGTCTGCATTGGGGTCCTACCCCTCTATCCATTTCCACTGCTTTAAAAAACCTGACATAACATTTATCTTGATCTGGCTCATACATGTAGTGTTAAACCCTATCACTAAAATTGCCAATAAGCAGCAGTCTTCATTGGGGTCCAGTATCTCTTACTGTCCCTCACTATTCAAACATCAAAACCCTGATTTAAAAAAGTATTTTCACTAAACCAGACAATTAACAACAGTCTGCATTGGGGTCCTACCCCCGCTATTCATTTCCTCTGCTTTAACAAACCTGACGTATCATTTATCTTGATCTGGCTCATACATGTAGCATTAAACCTTTTCACTAAACTAGCCAATTAACAACAGTCTGCATTGGGGTCCTATCTCCTCTATACCTGTACGCTGCTTTAACAAAATTGATGTATCAGTTATCATGACCTGGCTTATTCAAATATTGTTAAATCCTTTCACTAAACTAGCCAGTACATATAAGTCTGCATTGGGGTCCAATGTCTCTTACTACGAATAACTATTCAAACAGGAAAACCTAGTTTGTAAGCCTGATTAAAAGCAACTATTTAAAACATATATTTTCACTATACAACAGTCTGCATTGGGGTCCTACCCCCTCTATTCCTTTCCTCTGCTTTAACAAACCTGATGTATCATTTATCTTGATCTGGCTCATACATGTAGTATTAAACCTTTTCACTAAACTAGCCAATTAACAACAGTCTGCATTGAGGTCTTTGTCTCTTACTGTGTTCCTTACTATTCCAACATGAAAAACCTTCTTCTACCAGTAAAAATCTTTCACTAAACCAGCCAATAAAAAATCTCCTCTAATAGTAACAATAAGCAAAACAAACCAATGGATATCTGAATTTGGGTCCTCTACCCCACATTCATGTAAACTAGCTTATCAAATGTGGCAAACCTTTATTTATTTAACCTGATGCACATAAATTGTTATTTAAGCCTTACAACCAAAGAAGCTGAAAAATGGCAATCCCAGTTTGGGTCCTACCCTGACACAAATCAAATGTCATTCAGTTTTAACCCTGAACCAGCCTGTCACAGCTTCATAATCCCTTTAGAGGAAGTGTATTCATTGTATAAACATGAACACAAACTCAATCATACATTGAAGACTCACAGAACGCAGATAAACGTCAACATGAGAAGCTTCCTATCAGCTCAGAGAGGACCGTCCGAACACACAGATGCATTCTCACAATCATAAATAATGCAGAGGCTTAATGCAGACAGTCAGATATATTCCTCCGTCTCTCAGGCACTTTTCACTAAGTGGAAGCTCACATCCATTTTTGATCATCTCTGCGTGCAGATGTATATGACCTATATTTTACCTGGGACTCTGGAGCGCAGGAAGTAGAGGAATTTGCCGTTCTTGGAGTGCATGATGGCTCGCTCGATGAACTCCACCACCGAGTGGCAGCGGTCCTCAAACTTCGGGTGACACCACAAGCTGAACGTCCCTGGGGACAGAGATGGGTTTCTTTAAGTGTGTGAAGAATCTTATCATCTATTAATCATTCCATCATTCATTATGAAATATTTGTACATTTACAGTTTACACACAAGAGAGAGTAAACTGCTTCTTTCAGCCTCTATGATTTACATCATGACCCTCATTCACTAACTCTCCTTTATACTCTAAACATGTTTAAAGTTCACAAAAGATCCTCACCAGCTGCAGAGCGACACATTTATCAGTTATTAACAACATCTGATGCAGATTCACATTCAGACATGATCAGGGAATAAATAAGGAAAGGAGGATAGAAAGGAAGAAAGGGAAAGAGGAGGGGACAGGAAGGAAGATGGAAAGGAAAGCAGAAAGGAAGAAATGAAGGGAGTAGGAAATGAGCAAAGGAAAGGAACTAAGTAGGAAAGCAAGAAAGAAAAGAGAAAAGGGAAAGGAAGTGAGTAGGAGAGGAGGAAAGGAAAGGAAGATGGAAAGGAGGACAGAAAAGTTGAGGGGGAAGGAAGGAAAAAGGACAGGAGGAGAGGAGGGGAGTAGGAAAGGAGAGAGGAAACCAAGGGAGTAGGAAAAGAGGTAAGGACAGGAAGTAAGGGGTAAGTAGGAAAAGAAAGAAGAAGGAAAGGAGGACAGATAGGAGGAAGGAAAGAATTAGGGGAAAAGAGCAGAGGAAGGATTGGAAGGGAGTAGGAAATGAGGAGAGGAAGTAAGCAGGAACGGAAGACAAAAAGAGGAAAGGTAAGAAGAAGAAAGGGAGTAGAGAAGAGGAATGTAAAGGAAAGGAAGGTAGAAGAAGGGTTGACAGTAAAGAGGAGGTGGAAGGAAGCAGGAAAAGGGAAAGAAAAGAGGAAGGGAATGGAAGGAAGAGGGAAAAGAGGAAATGTAACAGCAAGGAGACAAGACAGGAAAGAAAAAGGAAAGGAGGAAAAAGGGAGGAGAGGAAGGGAAGAAAGAAGTAATGAGTACAGAAAAGAGGGAGGAAAGGAGGAAAGAAAGGAGGACATGAGAAAGGACAGAAAGGAGGAAGGGAAAGGAAGGAAGAAGGAAAAGATGACAGAAAAGAAGAGGGGGAAGAAGGAGGGAGGACAGAAAGGAGGAAGGGAACGGAAGGAAGAAGGAAAAGAGGAAATATAACAGGAGAGGACAAGAAAGGGAACATTAAGGAAAGGAGGAGAGGAGGAAGGGAAGGAAGAATAAAAATAGAAAAGGAAAGAACTCAAAAAGAAAGAAAGAAAGAGATTTAGAAAGTTGTCTTCTTGTAATCATCTTTGTTTCTGTCTCTTCTCGTCTGATTCTTCAGTTTGATGATAAAATAATAAAAATGGCCGACACGAGATCTCAGGGAACTTTTCTTTTTCATCTCCTCTTGATTTTTGTGACTGAAGTCAGGACTTTCTTTCTATCCGTGCAGCTGTGTTGTTGTTGTCGGCTTCGTGACCGGCTCAGAGGATCAAAGTCAGGATTTGATCAGGAAGTAGGACAACAGTCTCTCTTTAACCTTTAAATATTTGGGCTTTCAGAAACAGACATCTGGTGCGGCGAGGCGGCGTTAAACTGCTCTCTAGGATGTTTGTTAAAAAGCACGCTCTGATGCTTTAAACCTACAGACCCAGAAAACAACAGACCTCTTTCACTGCAGAGAGACAGACTAAAGGAGCGATGGACGTTTCAAAACAAAGGCAGTTTAAATATTAATGCTCTTATTCATCGACCCTCAGAAACAATAAAAACGTCTGCAAGCATTCAGAAAAACATCACGCCACGTCTGCACCCTTTATTCAGACACATAATGGACACATGTGAGCACTTCCTGTTGACTGCTCCGTGCTTGTTTACATCTGAAGGCCTCTCTGCCCCGGTTTCCCGTCAGGCCGTGATGCGTTCAAGCACACAGGATCGTGTTGATGTGAATGTGTTGTGTCAGTCGGGGCTGCACGTCTGAATAATGAATGTGTTTTCAGGCATGAGTCTATAGCTTTATGACGGTGACTCATTAACGTGGAGCCCCGTTTATGCATGTATGTCTGCCCCGAGTGTGTGTGTGTGTGTGTGTGTGTGTGTTTGTGTGTGTGTGTGTCTGAGTCACTGTGTCACTTTGTCGCATGTGTGGCGTGCGGTGTTGTGTGATTATTCATGCCTCCTTGTTGTAGTGCGACCTTAATGGATCTCTAATAAGACTGATTTGAATCTGTTGTTTATTTATTTGCTCTCTGTTGTTTATTTTCATCCTCTTGTTTTGTTCTTTTTTACTTTCAGAATAAAAAAGTTGAATAAAATCCCTGAAGCCTTTTCAAACAGTGTCAGAGTCACGTGAAGTCTTAGTAACAAAGAAACTGAAGGTTCAGTTTCAGACACACTTTAAAACAATTACTACGTGGTGTTAAATACTTGATTCTGATTGGTCGAAACCTCAGGGCAACAACCCCAGAGACTTCCTGATCACACCCGTCATGTCAAATAAGTCTGGCACAATTCCCCTCTGCCTGTTGACTCTGAGGCAAAAACATAAGTTTCCTTTAACACTAGAAATCGGTTAACGCTGTAGCAAAAATGTAAGCTTCTCTAAGCATTTCTATACCATTAAAAAAATAAGACAACAAGTGTAGCTCCCATTAGCATGCTAAATCAGTTAACATTGTGGCTAAACAGACGGTTTTGTTAGCATTCAAAATGTGGTCGTTGTAGCTAAATCACGAGCTTCCCTTAGCATTCGAAATCAGAAACACTTTAGCAAAAACGTCTATTAATGTTAGCCTCAGTTAGCATTCTACGTTAGTAAATATTGTGGCTAAAACGTTAGTTTCAGTTAGCATTCCAAAACAGTCAACATGGTACGAAGGTTATTAGCTTTTTTTTGGTAGTGAACACTGAGGCAAAGTTGTTAGCTTTTGTCAGCATTCTTAGTGTGTAACCATTCTTGCAAAAGTATTAAGTAGCATTTATATTAGTGGTGCAACGGATCATGGTTGATCCGTGATCCGTACGGATGCCTCTCCACGGTTCGGCACGGACGTGGTCCGCGGATCGGTTGATGGAAAAAAAAAGGTTGCACGTCAACTCACTCGTCAAGCGCAGTGGTAGTCATGGCAAGTGAAGGAGCAGAGGAACATTATAACCCTCCTGCATCTTGGAAGTCACATGTATTGGAGCATTTTGGGTTTCCCTGTGAAATACAGTGAATGCTGAATGTGCTTGAGCCACGTTATGAAACTCTGTTGCGCACCCACTAGACCAGAGGCTGTCAATACACGGCCCGCGGGCCGCATCCGGCCGCCTATTTGTGGCCCCCGAACTGTTATTCCTTCACTCTGTGTTTTGGTCGGGTCACCCCGTGTTTACCAGGATTTTTTTCTCCATGTCAATGATACGCAGACAGGCTGTTACTGGGTCACTTAGAGTCCAATGCTGCGAGTACAATTTTTAATTTTCACTTTCGTTTATGGAGCAGTTCACATGTTGGCACTTTGCCAGCTGTACGACCCTGGAATAAAACGGTGTGTTCACAGTTTGTTGCTCAAAGAAAAGTGGACGGTGAAAATCAGCGATTGAAAGAAGAATGGAGTGAAACTTTTGAAGTTCCTCTGCTCCTTCACTTGCCATGCCATGAAATGCAGTGAATGAGGCAGGACTGGGCCCACAGATAGGGTGCTTTGCACATGCAGTACATTTTGAGTTGAATGTTGTTTTTATTTAATGGGCAAAGAGTTTTACAAAATAAATAGAGGGACAAAGTTGTATTTGTCTTGTCTTCTTTCTTTTTTTTTTTTTTTGTTGATCTGAAAAATGATCCGATCCGTGACTCAAATCCGTGATACGATCCGAACCGTGAGTTTTTTGATCCGTTGCACCCCTAATTTATATCAGTTAATGTTGTAGCAAAAAGTTAAGTTTCCATTAGCATTGTACTTTGATCAATCTGCTTTATGCGCTAGCTCTGGTTGGCTTATTTTATTGGTTAAAATTGCGGCTTAACAGTTGGTTCTGTTAGCATTCAAAATTATATTAATTATACGTGCTTACTTGGAAAAACATCAGTGTCGGAATTATTAATCAGTAAATACTGTGGTGTATATGTTAGCTTCAGTTAGCCTTCTATGATGGTAAACATTGTGGCAAGAACATTAGTTTCTGTTAGCATTCCAAAACAGTCAACATCATAGCAAGATTGTTAGCTTCTATCAGCACCCTTAGTTTGAAAAGACTGTGGTCCAAACCGTAGTTACAGTTAGCATTATTAAACAGTTAATGCTAGCTTCCTTGTTAGCTTCCATCAGCATTCTTATTCAGTAGACATTGTGGCAGAAATGTTAGCTTCAATTAGCATTCTACGTTGGTTAACAGTGTTGCAAGAACATTAGCTTACAAAACAATCAACATTGTAGCAAGATTGTTAGCTTCTATCAGCATTCTACAATTGTAAATATTGTTGCCCTAACATTTGTTAAAATTAGCATTATTAAGCAGTTAACACTGTGCAAGATGGTTAGCTTCTCTCTGCATTGTTATTCAGGAAACATTGTGGTAAAACTGTTAGCTTCGGTTAGCATTCTACGTTAGTAAACATTGTGGAGTTAGCATTTTAAATTGGTTAAAAGAATTGTGGAATGAACATCAGTGCTAGGTTGCATTCTAAGTCAGGCATCACTGCGGCAAAGTTGTTAGCTTCTGTTAGCATTCTTTTTTAGTAAACATTGTTGCTAAAACATTAGCTTCCATTAGCTTTCTTAATGGGTAACCATTCTGGCAAAAAAATATTAGTTTCTGTTTGCTTTCTAAACAGGCTAACAATGTGGCTAAAATGTTAACATTCTGTTGGCAGGAAAAACATTGTAGCAAAAATGCTAGTTTCCGATAGCATTCTCAGCTGGATAACATAATGGTTAAAATGTTGGTTTCCATAACAGTTACATCAGTAAATATTGCGGCAAAATATTAAGTTGCTATTAGCATTCTACAATAATCAATTTGGATAATAAGCTAGCTCTGGTTAGCTTTCTTCATTGGTTCAAATTGCAACAAAAATGTGAGTTCTCGTTAGCATTTAAAAATGGTAATCATATCAATATAACAACATTTTGAGTCTGAGACGGATAGTTATGCGAGTTGACGCCCCTGATTAGGTGAGCAGGACCCCGACACCAAGAGAACATTTTGTGCCTTACATCCTGTACATCCTCTCCATACTCATTAAAACGCTGCAGGGGGTCATATGGTCACTTACACATGAGCGTAAAGGCCTCCTGTGAATCATCACGGTGGTATTTATACGTGCCGGAGGTGTTGGATGACCAGCGTATGGATGCACGTGTTTCTAAAGTGTATGTGTGCTCTGAGCATGTTGTAAGCTTTTATATCTGCACTCATCAGCAAACATGTGTACATGCTTGTGTTTCTCCTTACTCCTATCCTCTGAGGACGTTTTAATGACGTTTTAATACACAAACACGGTCCAGGCAAGTGTCTGTCATTTGTTTTTATACCATACAACATTTTCATGTATGATTTAAAGGGGACATATCACGCTTTTTTCATCAACATATATTGGTCTAAGAGGTCCCCAAAACATGTCTTTAAAGTTTATGCTCAAAAAAACACTTTGAAATCAGATTTTGGTCTGCCTGAAAAGTCCTCTTCTTCAGTCCTCCTCAGAACAGTCTGTTTTCTCTCTGACCACGCCCCCTCCGGAAGTTGATGTGCCTCGGCTCTCCAGCACGTTGATCTAATGTTTACATGTTGTCTGAATATACACGGCTGCTCACAGACCCGCGTTACTTCAACCCTCTGAATCTGATCCTGACAGAGAGGCGCCTGTAGCAAGACCTTTCTGAACGATTGGTCACAGATTTAGTGTTTCTTGTTGTTTTATTTATCAGTATGTAGACGTGTGTCTTGGTACACAGCTATGAACATGTAGCTATGTGGCTATGCTAACTAGCGCTAGCACTTATCCATGATAAATAAAAATCATCCACTAGATCTTCAAATCTGCAGACGTGGGGAGTAAAACTGACCTCTGCCAGAAAGGCAGCAGGACCTTTTCTGAAGGATTGGTCACAGATTCTGTGTTTCTTGTTGTTTCATATGTCAGCATGTAGACGTGTGTCTTGGTACACAGCTACAGCTACGACATGTAGCTATGTAGCTATGCTAACTAGCGCTAGCACTTATCCATGATAAATATAAATCATCCACTAGATCTTCAAATCTGCAGACGTGGGGAGTCAAAGCGACCTTTGTGTTTATTAAGACAGCCTACAACTAGCATGCCTCCCTCCTAAGCTCCTTGTTAGCACACATGTGTGCAGGGAATGAAAAACGGAGGAGGGGTTGAGTTGTATTTTATACAGTCTATGGGCTGAACAAGCTCCGAGCTCTGACTTTGTGACAGACCGGATATTGTTGTTACGTAACAAAAACACGGAAGTCTGAAACGGCTGGTTTCACACACATTTACAGAAAGATGTAGAAATCAGAACAGGGGCAGAATGGATTTTTTTCATTCTCGGGGGGTTTGTAGACAGGGACACATATTTCAGGTAGAGAACCATTAAAAAGTCCATGTTGCATGATATGTCACCTTTAAATGAAGGCGCTCACAAGTCTGTGTGTCTCACCTCTGTAGTGCTCCATGCGTGTGTGGTGTGTGACTCCCTGCGACCTGAAGCTGAGACTCAGGATGTATCGGGGGTCTGAACTGTCCCGGACCAGGAACGATCCGTCCGGTTTCCCCTTCAGCTTCATCTCTGCGTCCTCCCAGTTCATCGGACCCCAGTACCAGCCACACTGAAGAGAGACACACAAACCATCAGTACACCTGCAGGAACTAGCATCAACACTTCTACTGTAACTGCTTGCGTCTGCATGGAGACCGACCCTACAGGTGAGCTAAAACCAAAGCATACTCAAGGTCATTACAGGATGCAACTAAACTTGTAGGACGTCGTACCTTCTCCAGCTCTCTCAAAGAGGCCGTGAAGTTGCTGGCTTCTGACCTCCGCAGGGCGCAGAGCATAGGGGGCGGGGCTTGTCTGGATGGGGCCGGGGTGTCAGCCGAGGATGAGCTTGAATGAGGGAGGGCCCGGAGGAAGGCGTCTAAATCAAAATCAAGGAATGAAAGACAAGACAGTTTTAAAACATGTAGGTGTGGGGAGGTTTAAGCATGCACCCCATGTACAGAGGATGGAGTCCTCGTTGTTGTGGTCCCTGGTTTTGATTCTTAGTCACGACCCTTTGCTGCATTCATCTGACACTCTCTACTCCCACTTTAACTTTCTCTCTCTCTCTGCTGTCCTCTCTAATAAAGGACAGATAACTTTAAGAAGGTGTCGTTATTTAGTTTAGCTGAAACTGAACTTCTCTGATTGAAGCATCGACTGTTCAGAGAACGGATGTTTCCACAGAGACACCAAATGTTGTATTTTCACAGAGAGTAAAGTCAACTGGAGTCCAACTCCCCGTATGAGCACACCTGATGCAAACAAAAGGAATTCTATTCTTTTTCCATTCTTCATTCTTTTCTTTTTCTTTTCATTCCTTTTTTTCACTCCTTTCTTTTTCTTTTCATTCCTTTCTTTTTCATTCCTTTCTTTTTCTTTTCATTCCTTTTTTTCACTCCTTTCTTTTTCATTTCATTCCTTTTTTTCACTCCTTTCTTTTTCTTTTCATTCCTTTCTTTTTCTTTTCATTCCTTTCTTTTTCATTCCTTTCTCTTTCATTCCATTCCTTTCTTTTTCTTTTCATTCCT
The DNA here is from genome assembly GCF_009762535.1 of Notolabrus celidotus. Classification (NCBI taxonomy): domain Eukaryota; kingdom Metazoa; phylum Chordata; class Actinopteri; order Labriformes; family Labridae; genus Notolabrus; species Notolabrus celidotus. The sequence goes on from NC_048278.1 coordinate 37,697,361, forward strand.
TTTTTTTCATTCCTTTCTTTTTCTTTTCATTCCTTTTTTTATTCCTTTCTTTTTCTTTCCATTCCTTTCTTTTTCATTCCTTTCTTTTTCTTTTCATTCCTTTTTTTTCATTCCTTTCTTTTTCTTTTCATTCCTTTCTTTTTCTTTTCATTCCTTTTTTTCACTCCTTTCTTTTTCTTTCCATTCCTTTCTTTTTCATTCCTTTCTTTTTCATTCCTTTCTTTTTCTTTTCATTCCTTTTTTTATTCCTTTCTTTCTCTTCCATTCCCTTCTTTTCCTTCCTTTCTTTTCTTTTCACTTCCTTTTTTTCTTCATTCCTTTCTCTTTCTCTTTTTCATTCCTTTCCTTTCATTCCTTTTCTTTTCTTTTCATTCC